>NW_024055727.1:0-103257 GCF_902713615.1 Scyliorhinus canicula
TGGTCAAAGTTACAGAGACAGCTTCACTCCAGAGTGCAGTGGAACCAACCAGAGAAACACAGTGACAATTGGAAATGAATCACTGAATGGTCACAGTTACAGAGACAGCTACACCCCAGAGTGCAGTGGACCCACCCAGAGAAACACACCACCAATTCGATCTGAATCACTGAATGGTCACAGTTAAAGAGAGAGATACACACCAGAATGCAGTGGACCCACCCAGAGAAACACAAAGACAATTGGAACTGAATCCCTGAATGGTCACAGTTACAGAGAGAGATACACACCAGAATGCAGTGGACCCACCCAGAGAAACACACTGACAATTGGAACTGAATCACTGAATGGTCACAGTTACAGAGACAGCTACACACCAGAATGCAGTGGACCCACCCAGAGAAACACACTGACAATTGGAACTGAATCACTGAATGGTCACAGTTACAGAGACAGCTACACACCAGAGTGCAGTGAAACCACCCAGAGAAACACACTGACAATTGGAACTGAATCACTGAATGGTCACAGTTACAGAGACAGCTACACCCCAGAGTGCAGTGGACCCACACAGAGAAACACACTGACAATTGGAACTGAATCACTGAATGGTCACAGTTACAGAGACAGCTACATCCCAGTGTGCTTTAGACCCACACAGAGAAACACACTGACAATTGGAACTGAATCACTGAATGGTCACAGTTACAGAGACAGCTACACCCTAGAGTGCAGTGGACCCACCCAGAGAAACACACTGACAATTGGAACTGAATCACTGAATGCTCACAGTAACAGAGACAGCTAAACCTCAGAGTGCAGTGGACCCACCCAGAGAATCACACTGACAATTGGAACTGAATCACTGAATGGTCACAGTTACAGAGACAGCTACATCCCAGAGTGCAGTGGAACACGCCCAGAAAAATACACTGACAATTGGAACTGAATCACTGAATGGTCCCAGTTACAGAGAGAGCTAAATCCCAGAGTGCATTTCAACCACCCAGAGAAACACACTTACAATTGGAACAGAATCACTGAATGGTCACAGTTACAGAGGCAGCTATACCCCAGAGTGCATTACAACCAGCCAGAGAAAGACACACTGACAATTGGAACTGAATCACTGAATCGTCAAAATTACAGAGACAGTTACATCCAAGAGTTCAGTGAAGCACCCAGTGAAACACACTGAAAATAGGAATTGAATCACTGAATTGTCACAGTTACAGTGGCACCTGCACCCCAGAGTGCAGTGCACCCACCCAGAGAAACACACTGACAATTGGAACTGAATCACAGAATGGTCACAGTTACAGAGACAGCTACATCCCAGAGTGCAGTGGACCCACCCAGAGAAACACACTAACAATTGGAACTGAATCACTGAATGGTCACTGTTACAGAGGCAGCTACATCCCAGAGTGCATGGACCCACCCAAAGAAACACACTGACAATTGGAACAGAATCACAGAATGGTCACAGTTACAGAGACAGCTACATCCCAGAGTGCAGTGGACCCACCAAGAGAAACACACTGACAATTGGAACTGAATCACTGAATTGTCTCAGTTACAGTTTCAGCTATACCCCAGAGTGCAGTGGAACCACCCAGAGAAACACACTGACAATTAAAACTGAATCATTGAATGGTCACAGTTGCAGAGACAGATACACCCCAGAGTGCATTACAAACATCCAGACAAACACACTGACAATTGGAATTGAATCACTGAATGGTCAAAGTTACAGAGACAGCTACACTCCAGAGTGCAGTGGAACCACCCAGAGAAACACAGTGACAATTGGAAATGAATCACTGAATGGTCACAGTTACAGAGACAGCTACACCCCAGAGTGCAGTGGACCCACCCAGAGAAACACACCACCAATTCGATCTGCATCACTGAATGGTCACAGTTACAGAGACAGCTACACCCCAGAGTGCACTGGAACCACCCAGAGAAACACACTGACAATTTGAACTGAATCACTGAATGGTCACAGTTGCAGAGACAGCTACACCCCAGATGTAAGTGGAACCACCCAGAGAAAGAAACTAACAATTGGAACTGAATCACTGAACGGTCACAGTTACAGAGTCAGCTACACCCCAGAGTGCGGTGGGCCCACCCAGAGAAACACACTGACAATTGGAACTGAATCACTGAATGGTCACAGTTGCACAGACAGCTGCACCCAGAGTGCAGTGGACCCACCCAGTAAACACACTGACAAATGGAACAGAATCGCTGCATGGTCACAGTTACAGAGACAGCTACACCCCAGAGTGCAGTGGACCCACCCAGAGAAACACAAAGACAATTGGAACTGAATCCCTGAATGGTCACAGTTACAGAGAGAGATACACACCAGAGTGCAGTGAAACCACCCAGAGAAACACACTGACAATTGGAACTGAATCACTGAATGGTCACAGTTACAGAGACAGCTACACCCCAGAGTGCAGTGGACCCACACAGAGAAACACACTGACAATTGGAACTGAATCACTGAATGGTCACAGTTACAGAGACAGCTACATCCCAGTGTGCTTTAGACCCACACAGAGAAACACACTGACAATTGGAACTGAATCACTGAATGGTCACAGTTACAGAGACAGCTACACCCTAGAGTGCAGTGGACCCACCCAGAGAAACACACTGACAATTGGAACTGAATCACTGAATGCTCACAGTAACAGAGACAGCTAAACCTCAGAGTGCAGTGGACCCACCCAGAGAATCACACTGACAATTGGAACTGAATCACTGAATGGTCACAGTTACAGAGACAGCTACATCCCAGAGTGCAGTGGAACCCGCCCAGAGAAACACACTGACAATTGGAACTGAATCACTGAATGGTCACAGTTACAGAGAGAGCTAAATCCCAGAGTGCATTTCAACCACCCAGAGAAACACACTTACAATTGGAACTGAATCACTGAATGGTCACAGTTACAGAGACAGCTAAATCCCAGAGTGCATTACAACCACCCAGAAAGACACACTGACAATTGGAACTGAATCACTGAATGGTCAAAATTACAGAGACAGTAACATCCAAGAGTTCAGTGGAAGCACCCAGTGAAACACACTGAAAATAGGAACTGAATCACAGAACGGTCACAGTTACAGAGACAGCTACATCCCAGAGTGCAGTGCACCCACCCAGAGAAACACACTGACAATTGGAACTGAATCACAGAATGGTCACAGTTACAGAGACAGCTACATCCCAGAGTGCAGTGGACCCACCCAGAGAAACACACTAACAATTGGAACTGAATCACTGAATGGTCACTGTTACAGAGGCAGCTACATCCCAGAGTGCATGGACCCACCCAAAGAAACACACTGACAATTGGAACAGAATCACAGAATGGTCACAGTTACAGAGACAGCTACATCCCAGAGTGCAGTGGACCCACCAAGAGAAACACACTGACAATTGGAACTGAATCACTGAATGGTCTCAGTTACAGTTTCAGCTATACCCCAGAGTGCAGTGGAACCACCCAGAGAAACACACTGACAATTAAAACTGAATCATTGAATGGTCACAGTTGCAGAGACAGATACACCCCAGAGTGCATTACAAACATCCAGACAAACACACTGACAATTGGAATTGAATCACTGAATGGTCAAAGTTACAGAGACAGCTACACTCCAGAGTGCAGTGGAACCACCCAGAGAAACACAGTGACAATTCGAAATGAATCACTGAATGGTCACAGTTACAGAGACAGCTACACCCCAGAGTGCAGTGGACCCACCCAGAGAAACACACCACCAATTCGATCTGCATCACTGAATGGTCACAGTTACAGAGACAGCTACACCCCAGAGTGCAGTGGAACCACCCAGAGAAACACACTGACAATTGCAACTGAATCACTGAATGGTCACAGTTACAGAGACAGCTACACCCCAGATGTAAGTGGAACCACCCAGAGAAAGAAACTGACAATTGGAACTGAATCACTGAATGGTCACAGTTACAGAGACAGCTACACCCCAGAGTGCGGTGGGCCCACCCAGAGAAACACACTGACAATTGGAACTGAATCACTGAATGGTCACAGTTGCACAGACAGCTGCACCCAGAGTGCAGTGGACCCACCCAGTAAACACACTGACAAATGGAACAGAATCGCTGCATGGTCACAGTTACAGAGACAGCTACACCCCAGAGTGCAGTGGACCCACCCAGAGAAACACAAAGACAATTGGAACTGAATCCCTGAATGGTCACAGTTACAGAGAGAGATACACACCAGAATGCAGTGGACCCACCCAGAGAAACACACTGACAATTGGAACTGAATCACTGAATGGTCACAGTTACAGAGACAGCTACACACCAGAATGCAGTGGACCCACCCAGAGAAACACACTGACAATTGGAACTGAATCACTGAATGGTCACAGTTACAGAGACAGCTACACACCAGAGTGCAGTGAAACCACCCAGAGAAACACACTGACAATTGGAACTGAATCACTGAATGGTCACAGTTACAGAGACAGTTACATCCCAGAGTGCTGTGGACCCACCCAGAGAAACACACTGACAATTGCAACTGAATCACTGAATGGTCACATTTACAGAGGCAACTAAACCCCAGAGTGCAGTAGAACCACTCAGAGAAACACACTGACAATTGGAACAGAATCACTTAATGGTCTAAATTTCAGAGACAGCTACTTCCCTGAGTGCAGTGGACCCACCCAGAGAAACACACTGACGATTGGAATTGAATCACTGAATGGTCAAAGTTACAGAGACAGCTTCACTCCAGAGTGCAGTGGAACCACCCAGAGAAACACAGTGACAATTGGAAATGAATCACTGAATGGTCACAGTTACAGAGACAGCTACACCCCAGAGTGCAGTGGACCCACCCAGAGAAACACACCACCAATTCGATCTGAATCACTGAATGGTCACAGTTACAGAGAGAGATACACACCAGAATGCAGTGGACCCACCCAGAGAAACACAAAGACAATTGGAACTGAATCCCTGAATGGTCACAGTTACAGAGAGAGATACACACCAGAATGCAGTGGACCCACCCAGAGAAACACACTAACAATTGGAACTGAATCACTGAATGGTCACAGTTACAGAGACAGCTACACACCAGAATGCAGTGCACCCACCCAGAGAAACACTCTGACAATTGGAACTGAATCACTGAATGGTCACAGTTACAGAGACAGCTACACACCAGAGTGCAGTGAAACCACCCAGAGAAACACACTGACAATTGGAACTGAATCACTGAATGGTCACAGTTACAGAGACAGCTACACCCCAGAGTGCAGTGGACCCACACAGAGAAACACACTGACAATTGGAACTGAATCACTGAATGGTCACAGTTACAGAGACAGCTACATCCCAGTGTGCTTTATACCCACACAGAGAAACACACTGACAATTGGAACTGAATCACTGAATGGTCACAGTTACAGAGACAGCTACACCCTAGAGTGCAGTGGACCCACCCAGAGAAACACACTGACAATTGGAACTGAATCACTGAATGGTCACAGTAACAGAGACAGCTAAACCCCAGAGTGCAGTGGACCCACCCAGAGAATCACACTGACAATTGGAACTGAATCACTGAATGGTCACAGTTACAGAGACAGCTACATCCCAGAGTGCAGTGGAACACGCCCAGAAAAATACACTGACAATTGGAACTGAATCACTGAATGGTCCCAGTTACAGAGAGAGCTAAATCCCAGAGTGCATTTCAACCACCCAGAGAAACACACTTACAATTGGAACAGAATCACTGAATGGTCACAGTTACAGAGGCAGCTATACCCCAGAGTGCATTACACCCAGCCAGAGAAAGACACACTGACAATTGGAACTGAATCACTGAATCGTCAAAATTACAGAGACAGTTACATCCAAGAGTTCAGTGAAGCACCCAGTGAAACACACTGAAAATAGGAATTGAATCACTGAATTGTCACAGTTACAGTGGCACCTGCACCCCAGAGTGCAGTGCACCCACCCAGAGAAACACACTGACAATTGGAACTGAATCACAGAATGGTCACAGTTACAGAGACAGCTACATCCCAGAGTGCAGTGGACCCACCCAGAGAAACACACTAACAATTGGAACTGAATCACTGAATGGTCACTGTTACAGAGGCAGCTACATCCCAGAGTGCATGGACCCACCCAAAGAAACACACTGACAATTGGAACAGAATCACAGAATGGTCACAGTTACAGAGACAGCTACATCCCAGAGTGCAGTGGACCCACCAAGAGAAACACACTGACAATTGGAACTGAATCACTGAATTGTCTCAGTTACAGAGGCAGCTATACCCCAGAGTGCAGTGGAACCACCCAGAGAAACACACTGACAATTAAAACTGAATCATTGAATGGTCACAGTTGCAGAGACAGCTACACCCCAGAGTGCATTACAAACATCCAGACAAACACACTGACAATTGGAATTGAATCACTGAATGGTCAAAGTTACGGAGACAGCTACACCCCAGAGTGCAGTGGAAGCACACAGAGAAACACAGTGACAATTTGAACGGAATCACTGAATGTTCACAGTTACAGAGACAGCTACACTCCAGATTGCAGTGGAACCACCCAGAGAAACACAGTGACAATTGGAACTGAATCACTGTATGGTCACAGTTACACACACAGCTGCAGCCCAGAGTACAGTGGACCCACTCAGTTAAACACAATTACAATTGGAACTGAATCACTGAATGGTCAAAATTACAGAGACAGTTACATCCCAGAGTGCAGTGGGTCCAACCAGAGAAACACAATGATAATTGGAACAGAATCACTGAATGGTCACAGTTACAGAGGCAGCTACATACCAGAATGTAGTGGACCCACCAAGAGAAATACACTGACAATTGGAACTGAATCACTGAACGGTCACAGTTACAGAGACAGCTGCACCCCAGTTTGCAATGGACCCACCCAGGGGAACACACTGACAATTGGAACTGAATCACTGAATGGTCACAGTTACAGAGGCAGCTGCACACCAGAGTACAGTGGAACCACCCAGAGAAACACACTGACAATTGGAACTGAATCTCTGAATGGTCACAGTTACAGAGACAGCTACACCCCAGAGTGCATTTCAACCACCCAGAGAAACACACTGACAATTGGAACTGAATCACTGAATGATCGCAGTTACAGAGACAGCTACATCCCAGAGTGCAGTGGACACACCTAGAGAAACACACCACCAATTCGAAATGAATCACTGGACGTTCACCGTTCCAGAGGCAGCTACACCCAAGAGTGCAGTGGAACCACCCAGAGAAACACAGTGACAATTGGAACTGAATCACTGAATGGTCACAGTTTCAGAGGCAGCTACACCCCAGAGTGCAGTGGAACCACCCAGAGAAACACATTGACAATTGGAACTGAAACAATGAATGGTCACAGTTACAGAAACAGCTACATCCCAGAGTGAAATGGACCCACCAAGAGAAACACACTGACAATTGGAACTGAATCACTGAATGGTCACAGTTACAGAGACAGCTACATCCCAGAGTGCATTTCAACCACCCAGAGAAACACACTTACAATTGGAACAGAATCACTGAATGGTCACAGTTACAGAGGCAGCTATACCCCAGAGTGCATTACAACCAGCCAGAGAAAGACACACTGACAATTGGAACGGAATCACTGAATCGGCAAAATTAGACAGTTACATCCAAGAGTTCAGTGAAGCACCCAGTGAAACACACTGAAAATAGGAACTGAATCACTGAATTGTCACAGTTATAGTGGCAGCTGCACCCCAGAGTGCAGTGCCCCCACCCAGAGAAACACACTGACAATTGGAACTGAATCACAGAATGGTCACAGTTACAGAGACAGCTACATCCCAGAGTGCAGTGGACCCACCCAGAGAAACACACTAACAATTGGAACTGAATCACTGAATGGTCACTGTTACAGAGGCAGCTACATCCCAGAGTGCATGGACCCACCCAAAGAAACACACTGACAATTGGAACAATATCACAGAATGGTCACAGTTACAGAGACAGCTACATCCCAGAGTGCAGTGGAACCACCCAGAGAAACACACTGACAATTAAAACTGAATCATTGAATGGTCACAGTTGCAGAGACAGCTACACCCCAGAGTGCATTACAAACATCCAGACAAACACACTGACAATTGGAATTGAATCACTGAATGGTCAAAGTTACAGAGACAGCTACACCCCAGAGTGCAGTGGAAGCACACAGTGAAACACACTGACAATTGGAACTGAATCACTGAAATGTCAGTTACAGAGACAGCTTCTCCCCAGAGTGCAGTGGAACCACCCAGAGAAACACAGTGACAATTTGAACTGAATCACTGAATGTTCACAGTTACAGGGACAGCTACACTCCAGATTGCAGTGGAACCACCCAGAGAAACACAGTGACAATTGAAACTGAATCACTGTATGGTCACAGTTACACAGACAGCTGCAGCCCAGAGTACAGTGGTCCCACTCAGTTAAACACACTTACAATTGGAACTGAATCACTGAATGGTCAAAATTACAGAGACAGTTACATCCCAGAGTGCAGTGGACCCACCCAGGAAACACACTGACAATTGGAAATGAATCACTGAACGGATACAGTTACAGAGGCAGCTACACCCCAGAGTGCAATGGACCCACCAAAAGAAACACACTGACAATTGGAACTGAATCACTGAACGGTCACAGTTACAGAGGCAGCTACTCCCCAGAGTGCAGTGCAAGCACCCAGAGAAAGACACAGACAATTGGAACTGAATCACTGAATGGTCACAGTTACAGAGGCAGCTACACCCCAGAGTGCAGTGGAAACACCCAGAGAAACACACTGACAATTGGAACTGAATCACTGAATGTTCACAGTTACAGAGACAGCTACATCCCAGATTGCAGTGGACCCACAAAGAGAAACACACTGACAATTGAATCAGAGTCACTGAATGGTCAGAGTTACAGAGGCAGCTACATCCCAGAGTGCAGTGGACCCACCCAGACAAACACACTGACAATGGGAACTGAATCACTGAATGGTCACAGTTACAGAGACAACAACATCCCAGAGTGCAGTGGACCCACCCAGAGAAACAGACTGACAATTGGAACTGAATTACTGAATGGTCACAGTTACACAGACAGCTGCACCCAGAGTGCAGTGGGCCCACCCAGACAAACACACTGACAATTAGAACTGAATCACTGTATGGTCACAGTTACACAGATAGCTGCACCCCAGAGTGCAGTGGGCCCACCCAGAGAAACACACTGCCAATTGGAACAGAATCACTGATTTGTCGCAGTTACAGAGGCAGCTACATCCCAGAGTGCAGTGGAACCGTCCAGAGAAACACACTGATAATTGGAACTGAATCACTTAATGGTCAAAATCACAGATACAGCTACATCCCAGAGTGCAGTGGACCCACCCAGTGAAACACACTGACAATTGGAACTGAATCACTGATTTGTCACAGTTACAGAGACAGCTACATCCCAGAGTGCAGTGGAACCACCTAGAGAAACACACTGACAATTTGAACTGAATCACAGAATGGTCACAGTTACAGAGAAAGCTGCACCCAAAAGTCCAGTCGACCCACCCAGAGAAACACACTGACAATTGAATCTGAATCGCAGAATGGTCACCGTTACAGAGACAGCTACACCCCAGAGTGCATTACAAACACCCAGAGAAACACACTGACAATTGGAACTGAATCACTGAATGGTCACAGTTATAGAGACAGCTCCACCCCAGAGTACAGTCGCCCCACCCAGTGAAACACACTGTCAATTGGAACTGAATCACTGAAAGGTCACAGTTACAGAGACAGCTTCACCCCAGAGTGCAGTGGAACCACTCAGAGAAACAAACTGATAATTGGAACTGAATCACTGAATGCTAACAGTTTCATAGACAGGTCATCCCAGAGTGCAGTGGAAGCACCCAGTGAAACACACTGTCAATTGGAACTGAATCACTGAATATTCACAGTTACAGAGACAGCTACACCCCAGAGTACAGTGGACCCACCCAGAGAAACACACTGACAATTGGAACTGAATCACTGAATGGCCACAGTGACAGAGACAGCAACACCTCAAAGTGCAGTGGGCCCACCGAGAGAAACACAGTGACAATTGGAACTGAATCACAGAATGGTCAAAATTACAGAGTCAGCTACATCCCAGAGAGCAGTGGAAGCACCCAGTGAAATACACTGACAATTGCAACTGAATCACTGAATGGTCACAGTTACAGAGGCAGCTATATCACAGACAACAGTGGATTAACCCAGAGAAACCCACTGACAATTGGAACTGAATCACTGAATATTCACAGTTACAGAGACAGCTATATCCCAGGGTGCAGTGGAAGAACCCAGTGAAACACACTGACAATTGGAACTCAATTACTGAATGGTCACAGTTGCAGAGACAGCTACACCCCAGAGTGCAGTGGAAGCACCCAGAGAAACACACTGACGATTGGAACTGAATCACTGAATGGTCACAGTTTCAGAGGCGGCTACACCCGAGAGTGCAGTGGAACCACCCCAAGAAACACACTGACAATTGGAACTGAATCACTGAATGGTCACAGTTACATAGGCAGCTACATCCCAGTGTACAGTGGACCCACCCAGAGAAACACACTGACAATTGGAACTGAATCACTGAACGGTCACATTTACAGAGACAGCTTCATCCCTGAGTGCAGTGGACCAACCCAGAGAAAACACACGGACAATTGGTACTGAATCACTGAATGGTCACAGTTAGAGGCAGTAAACCCCATAGTGTAGTGGACCCACCCAGACAAACACACTGACAATTGGTGCTGAATCACTGTACGGTCACATATACAGAGACAGCTTCATCCCTGAGTGCAGTGGACCAACCCAGAGAAAACACACGGACAATTGGTACTGAATCACTGAATGGTCACAGTTACAGAGGCAGCTACATCCCAGTGTACAGTGGACCCTCCCAGTGAAACACAATGACAATTTGAACTAAATCACTGAATGGTCACAGTTACAGAGACAGCTACATCCCTGAGTGCATTGGAACCACCCAGAGAAACACACTGACAATTGGAACTGAATCACTGAATGGTCACAGTTACAGGGGCAGCTACATCCCAGAGTTCAGTGGAACCACCCAGTGAAACACAATGACAATTTGAACTAAATCACTGAATGGTCACAGTTACAGAGACAGCTACATCCCAGAGTGCAGTGGACCCACCCAGAGAAACACACTGACAATTGGAACTGAGTCACTGAATGGTCACATTTACAGAAACAGCTACACCAGAGAGTGCATTACAACCACCCAGATAAAGACACTGACAATTGGAACTGAATCACTGAGGTGTCACATTTGCAGAGGCAGCTACACCCCAGAGTGCAGTGGACCCACCCAGAAAAACATACTGACAATTGGAACTGAATCAATGAATCGTCACAGTTACAGACACAGCTACATCCCAGAGTGCAGTGGACCCTCCCAGAGAAACACACTGACAATTGGAACTGAATCACTGAATGGTCACATTTATAGAGACAGCGACATCCCAGAGTGCAGTGGACCCACCCAGAGAATCAAACTGACAATTGGAACTGAATCACTGAATGGTCACAGTTAGAGAGCTACACCGCAGAGTGCAGTGGAGTCACCCAGAGAAACACACTGACAATTGGAACTGAATCACTGAATGGCCTCAGTTACAGAGACAGCTACATCCCAGAGTGCAGTGGACCCACCCAGAGAAAACAACTGATAATTGGAACTGAATCTCTGAATGGGAACAGTTACAGAGACAGCTACATCCCAGAGTGCAGTGGATCCACCCAGAGAAACACACTGACAATTGGAACTGAATCACTGAATGGTCACAGTTAAAGAGAGAGCCACACCCCAGAGTGCAGTGGAGTCACCCAGAGAAACACACTGACAATTGGAACTGAATCACTGAATGGCCACAGTTACAGACAGCTACATCCCTGAGTGCAGAGGAACCGGCCAGAGAAACAAAGTGACAATTGGAACTGAATCTCTGAATGCTTACAGTTGCATAGACAGGTGATCCCAGAGTGCAGTGGAAGCACGCAGTGAAACATACTGACAATTGCAACTGAATCACTGAATGGTCACAGTTCCAGAGGAAGCTACACCCCAGATGGCAGTGGACCCACACAGAGAAACACACTGACAATTGGAACTGAGTCACTGAATGGTCACAGTTACAGAGACAGCTACACCGCAGAGTGCAGTGGAACCACCCAGAGAAACACACTGACAATTGGAACTGAATCACTGAATGGTCACTGTTACAGAGACAGCTACATCCCAGAGAACAGTGGACCACCCAGAGAAACACACTGACAATTGGAATTGAATCACTGAATGATCACAGTTACAGAGACAGCTACACCTCAAAGTGCAGTGGACCCACCGAGAGAAACACAGTGACAATTGGAACTGAATCACAGAATGGTCAAAATTACAGAGACAGCTACATCCCAGAGAGCAGTGGAAGCACCCAGGGAAACACACTGACAATTGCAACTGAATCACTGAATGGTCACAGTTACAGAGGCACCTACATCCCAGAGAACAGTGGATCCACCCAGAGAAACACACTGACAATTGGAACTGAATCACTGAATATTCACAGTTACAGAGACAGCTATATCCCAGGGTGCAGTCGAAGAACCCAGTGCAACACACTGACAATTGGAACTCAATTACTGAATGGTCACAGTTACAGAGGCAGCTACATCCCAGAGTGCAGTGGACCTACCCAGAGAAACACACTGACAATTGGAACTGAATCACTGAATGGTCACAGTTACAGAAACAGCCACACCACAGAGTGCAGTGGACCCACACAGAGAAACACACTGACAATTGGAACTGAATCACTGAATGGTCTCAGTTACAGAGACAGCCACACCCCAGAGTGCAGTGGAACCACCCAGAGAAACACACTGACAATTGGAACTGAATCACCGAATGGTCACAGTTACAGGGACATCTACACCCCAGGGTGCAGTGGACCCAACCAGAGAAACTCACTGACAATTGGAACTGATTCACTGAATGGCCACAATTAAAGAGACAGCTACACCCCAGAGTGCAGTGGACCCAACCAGAGAAACACACTGACAATTGGAACTGAATCACTGAATGGTCACAGTTAGAGAGACAGCTACATCCCAGAGTGCAGTGGAACCACCCAGAGAAACAAACTGACAAATTGGAACTGAGACACTGAATGGTCACAGTTAGAGGCAGTGGTCCCCTTGTTCAAGAAGGGGAGTAGAGATAACCCCGGTAACTATAGGCCGGTGAGCCTAACGTCTGTGGTGGGTAATGTCTTGGAGAGGATTATAAAAGATACGATTTATAATCATCTAGATAGGAATAATATGATTAGGGATAGTCAGCATGGTTTTGTGAAGGGTAGGTCATGCCTCACAAACCTTATCGAGTTCTTTGAGAACGTGACTGAACAGGTAGACGAGGGTAGAGCAGTTGATGTGGTGTATATGGATTTCAGTAAAGCGTTTGATAAGGTTCCCCACGGTCGGCTATTGCAGAAAATACGGAGGCTGGGGATTGAGGGTGATTTAGAGATGTGGATCAGAAATTGGCTAGTTGAAAGAAGACAGAGAGTGGTGGTTGATGGGAAATGTTCAGAATGGAGTTCAGTTACGAGTGGCGTACCACAAGGATCTGTTCTGGGGCCGTTGCTGTTTGTCATTTTTATAAATGACCTAGAGGAGGGCGCAGAAGGATGGGTGAGTAAATTTGCAGACGACACTAAAGTTGGTGGAGTTGTAGACAGTGTGGAAGGATGTTGCAGGTTACAGACGGACATAGATAAGCTGCAGAGCATGGCTGAGAGGTGGCAAATAGAGTTTAATGTGGAGAAGTGTGAGGTGATTCACTTTGGAAAGAATAACAGGAATGCGGAATATTTGGCTAATGGTAAAATTCTTGGTAGTGTGGATGAGCAGAGGGATCTCGGTGTCCATGTACATGGATCACTGAAAGTTGCCACCCAGGTTGATAGGGTTGTGAAGAGGGCCTATGGTGTGTTGGCCTTTATTGGTAGAGGGATTGAGTTCCGGAGCCATGAGGTCATGTTGCAGTTGTACAAAACTCTAGTACGGCCGCATTTGGAGTATTGCGTACAGTTCTGGTCGCCTCATTATAGGAAGGACGTGGAAGCTTTGGAACGGGTGCAGAGGAGATTTACCAGGATGTTGCCTGGTATGGAGGTAAAATCTTATGAGGAAAGGCTGATGGACTTGAGGTTGTTTTCGTTAGAGAGAAGAAGGTTAAGAGGTGACTTAATAGAGGCATACAAAATGATCAGAGGGTTAGATAGGGTGGACAGTGAGAGCCTTCTACCGCGGATGGAGGTGGCTAGCACGAGGGGACATAGCCTTAAATTGAGGGGTAATAGATACAGGACAGAGGTCAGAGGTGGGTTTTTTACGCAAAGAGTGGTGAGGCCGTGGAATGCCCTACCTGCAACAGTAGTGAACTCGCCAATATTGAGGGCATTTAAAAGTTTATTGGATAAGCATATGGATGATAAGGGCATCATTTAGGTTAGATGGCCTTTAGTTTTTTCCATGTCGGTGCAACATCGAGGGCCGAAGGGCCTGTACTGCGCTGTATCGTTCAATGTTCTATGTTAAACCCCATAGTGCAGTGGACCCACCCAGACAAACACATTGACAATTGGTGCTGATTCACTGTATGGTCACAGTTACAGAGACAGCTTCATCCCTGAGTGCAGTGGACCAACCCAGAGAAAACACACGGACAATTGGTGCTGAATCACTGAATGGTCACAGTTACAGAGGCAGCTATATCCCAGTGTACAGCGGACCCACCCAGAGAAACACACTGACAATTGGAACTGAATCACTGAATGGCCACAGTTACATAGGCAGCTACACCCCAGAGTGCATTTCAACCACCCAGTGAAACACACTGACAATTGGAACTGAATCACTAAATGGTCACAGTTACAGAGACAGCTACACCCCAGAGTGCAGTGGACCCACCCGGAGAAACACACTGACAATTGGAACTGAATCACTGAATGGTCACAGTTACAGAGACAGCTACACCCCCGAGTGCAGTGGACCCACCCAGAGAAACACACTGACAATTGGAACTGAATCACTAAATGGTCAGCGTTACAGAGACAGCTACACCCCAGAGGGGCTGGAGGAAGTTACAGGGACAGGAAGCGTTGTAGGGTATTGGGAAGGTTACAGAGATAGGGAGGGTTGGGGAGAATGGGGAAGGTTACAGAGATAGGGAGCGTTGTGGAGGATGGGGAGAGTTACAGAGATAGGGAGGGTTGGGAGGGTGAGGAAGGTTACAGAGATAGGGAGCGTTGGAGGTGGTTACAGAGATAAGGAGGGTTGTGGAGAATGGGGAGAGGTATAGAGATTGGGAGGGTTGGGGAGGATTAGGAAGGTTACAGAGATAGGGATGGTTGGGGGAGGTCACAGAGATAAGGAGGGTTGTGGAGGATGGCCAGAGTTCCAGAGATTGGGATGGTTGGGGAGGGTGGGGAAGGTTACAGAGATAGGGAGGTTTGGGTGAGGTCACAGAGATAGGAGTTATGGAGAATGGGGAAGGTTACAGAGACAGGGAGGGTTGTGGAGAATTGTAACGGTTACAGAAATATGGAGCGTTGTGGAGGATGGGGAAGGTTACAGAGATAGGGAGGGTTGTGGAGAATGGTAACGGTTACAGAGATAGGGAGGGTTGTGGAGAATGGGGAAGGTTACAGAGATTGGGAGGGTTGTGGAGAATGGGGAATGTTACAGAGATAGGGAGGGTTGTGGAGAATGGGGAATGTTGCAGAGATAGGGAAGGTTGTCGAGGATGGGGAAAGTTACAGAGATAGGGAGGGTTGTGGAGAATGGGGAATGTTACAGAGATAGGGAGGGTTGTGGAGAATGGGGAATGTTACAGAGATAGGTAGGGTTGTGGAGAATGGGGAATGTTACAGAGATAGGGAGGGTTGTGGAGAATGGGGAATGTTACAGAGATAGGGGGGGTTGTGGAGGATGGGGAAGGTTACAGAGATTGGGAGGGTTGTGGATAATGGGGAATGTTACAGAGATAGGGAGGGTTGTGGAGAATGTGGAATGTTACAGAGATAGGGAGAGTTGTGGAGAATGGGGAATTTTACAGAGATCGGGAGGGTTGGAGGAGGTCACAGAGATAGGGAGGTTTGTGGAGAATGGGGAAGGTTATAGAGATAGAATCATAGAATCATAGAATTGACAGTGCAGAAGGAGGCCATTCTGCCCATTGAGTCTGCACCGGCTCTTGGAAAGAGCACCCTAGCCAAGGTCAACAACTCCACCCTATCCCCATAACCCAGTAACCCCACCCAACACTGAGGGCAATTTTGGACACTAAGGGCAATTTATCATGGCCAATCCACCTAACCTGCACATCTTTGGACTGTGGGAGGAAACCGGAGCACCCGGAGGAAACCCACGCAAACACAGGGAGGATGTGCAGACTCCGCACAGACAGTGACCCAAGCCGGAATCGATCCTGGGACCCTGGAGCTGTGAAGCGATTGTGCTATCCACAATGCTACCGTGCTGCCCCTAGGGAAGATTGGAGGAGGTTACAGAGATAGGGTGTGTTGGAGGAGTTTACAGAGATAGGGGCGGTTGTGGAGGATGTGGAAGGTTACAGAGATAGGGAGGGTTGTTGAGATTGGAGAAGCTTACAGAGATAGGAAGGGTTGGAGGTCACAGAGATAGGGAGGGTTGTGGAGAATGGGGAAGTTTACAGAGATGGAGAGGGTTGTGGAGGATGGGGAAGGTCACAGAGATATGGAGGGTTGCAGGAGGTCACAAAGATCAGGAGGATTGTGGAGGATAGGGAAGGATATTGAGCTAGGGAGGGTTGACGAGAGTGGGGAATGTTACAGAGATAGGGAGGGTTGGAGGAGGTCACAGAGATAAGGGAGGGTTGAGGTGAGTGGGGGAATGTCACAGAGATAGGGAGGGTTGGAGGAGGTCACAGAGATAGGGAGTGTGGTGGAGAATGGGGACGGTTACAGAGATAGGGAGGATTGTGGAGAATGGGGAAGCTTACAGAGATAGGGAAGGTATGAGGAGGTTACAGAGATTGGAAGGGTTGTGGAGGATAGGGAAGGTTACAGAGATAGGGAGGGTTGACGAGAGTGGGGAATGTTACAGAGATAGGGAGCGATGGCGGAGGTCACAGTGATAGGGAGGGTTGAGGAGAGTGGGGAACATTACAGAGATAGGGAGGGTTGGAGGAGGTCACCGAGATAGGGAGGATTGTGGAGGTTTGGTAGGGTTACAGATAGGGAGAGGTGTGGATAATGGGGAAGGTTACAGATATAGGGAGGGCTGTGGAGGATGGGAGTTACTGAGATAGGGAGGGTTGTAGGGGATGGTTGTTACAGAGATAGGGAGCATTGTAGAGGATGGGGAAGGTTACAAACATAGGGAGGGTTGTGGTGGATGGGGGTTGCAGAGATAGGGAGGGTTGTGGAAGATGGGGAAGCTTACAGGGATAGAGAGTGCTGTTGGAGGATGGCGAAGGTTACAGACATAGGGAGGGTTGTGGAGCAGGGGGAAGGTTACAGAGATAGGGAGGGTTGGAGGAGGTCACAGTTAAGGAGGATTGCGGAGGATAGGGAAGGTTACAGAGATACTGAGGGTTGAGGAGATTGGGGAATGTTACAGAGATAGGGAGGGTTGGAGAAGGTCACAGAGATAGGGAGGATTGTGGAGGATTGGGAGGGTTACAGATAGGGAGAGGTGTGGAGAATGGGGAAGGTTACAGATATAGGGAGGGCTGTGGAAGATGGGAGTTACTGAGATAGGGAGGGTTGCAGTGGAAGTTTGTTACAGACATAGGGAGCGTTGTGGAGGATGGGGAAGGTTACAAACATAGGGAGGGTTGTGGTGGATGGGGGTTGCAGAGATAGTGAGGGTTGTGGAAGATGGGGAAGCTTACAGGGATAGGGAGCGCTGTTGGAGGATGGCGAACGTTACAGACATAGGGAGGGTTGTGGAGCATGGGGAAGGTTACATAGATAGGGAGGGTTGGAGGAGGTCACAGAGATAGGGAGGGTTGTGGAGAATGGGGACGGTTACAGAGATAGGGAGGGTTGTGGAGAGTGGAGAAGCTTACAGAGATAGGGAACGTTGGAGGAGATCACAGAGAGAGGGAGGGTTGCGGAGAGTGGGGGAATGTTACAGTGATAGGGAGGGTTGGAGGAGGTCACAGAGATAGGGAGGGTTGTGGAGAATGGGGACGGTTACAGAGATAGGGAGGGCTATGGAGAGTGGGGGAGCTTACAGAGATAGGGAACGTTGGAGAGATCACAGAGGAAGGGAGGGTTGTGGAGAGTGGGGTAGCTTACAGAGATAGGAAGGTTTGGAGGAGATCCCAGAGATAGGGAGGGTTGTGGAGGATAGGGAAGGTTACAGAGAGAGGGAGTGTTGACGAGAGTGGGGAATGTTACAGAGAGAGGGAGCGTTGGCGGAGGTCACAGAGATAGGGAGGGTTGAGAAGAGTGGGGAATGTTACAGAGATAGGAAGGTTGGAGGAGGTCACAGAGATAGGGAGGATTGTGGAGGATTGGGAGGGTTACAGATTGGGAGAGGTGTGGAGAATGGGGAAGGTTACAGAGATAGGGAGAGTTGTAGGAGTCTGCACGTCCTCCCCGTGTGTGCGTGGGTTTCCTCCGGGTGTCCGGTTTCCTCCCACATTCCAAAGATGTGCGGGTTAGGTGGATTGGCCATGCTAAATTGCCTGTATTGTCCTAAAAAGTAAGGTATAGGGGGGGGGGGGTTGTTGGGTTACGAGTATAGGGTGGATATGTGGGTTTGAGTGGGGTGATCATTGCTCGGAACAACATCGAGGGCCGAAGGGCCTGTTCTGTGCTGTACTGTTCTATGTTCTATGTTAAAGAGACAGGGTGGATTGTGGAGAATTGGGAAGTTTATAGAGATAGGGAGGGTTGTGGAGAATGGTATCGGTTACAGAAATATGGAGCGTTGTGGAGGATGGGGAAGGTTACAGAGATAGGGAGGGTTGTGGAGAATGGGGGAGGTTACAGAGATAGGCAGGGTTGCGGAGGATGGGGAAGGTTACAGAGTTAGGGAGGGTTGTGGAGGATGGGGAAGGTTACAGAGATAGGGAGGGTTGTGGAGAATGGGGAATGTTACAGAGATAGGGAGGGTTGTGGAGGATGGGGAAGGTTACAGAGATAGGGAGGGTTGTGGAGGATGGGGAAGGTTACAGAGATAGGGAGGGTTGTGGAGAATGGGGAATGTTACAGAGATAGGGAGGGTTGTGGAGGATGGGGAATGTTACAGAGACAGGGAGGGTTGTGGAGAATGGGGAAGTTTACAGGAATATGGAGCGTTGTGGAGGATGGGGAAGGTTACAGAGATAGGGAGAGTTGTGGAGAATGGGGAATGTTACAGAGATAGGGAGGGTTGGAGGAGATTACAGAGATAGGGATGACATGCTTGGTCACCTCCTCAAAGAAGTCAATAAGACTTGTTAGGCAAGACCTACCTCTCACAAATCTGTTCTGACTATCCCTAATCATGCAGTGTCTTTCCAGATGCTCAGAAATCCTATTCCTCAGTACCCTTTCCATTACTTTGCCTGCCACCGAAGTAAGACTAACTGGCCTGTAATTCCCAGGGTTATCCCTATTCCCTATTTTGAACAGGGGCACAACATTCGCCACTCTCCAATCCTCTGGTACCACCCCTGTTGACAGTGAGGACGAAAAGATCATTGCCAATGGCTCTGCAATTTAATCTCTTGCTTCCCATAGAATCCTTGGATATATCCCGTCAGGCCCAGGTGACTTGTCTATCCTCAAGTTTTTCAAAATGCCGTACACATCTACCTTCCCAACAAGTATCTCCTCGAGCTTACCAGTCGGTTTCATACTGTCCTCTCCAACAATATGGCCCCTCTCATCCATAAATACTGAAGAAACGTACTCGTTCAAGAACTCTCCTATCTCTTCAGACTCAATACACAATCTCCTGCTACTGTCCTTGATCGAAGCTCCCCTCACTCGAGTCATTCTCATATTTCCCACATATGTGTAAAAACCCTTGGGGTTTTCCTTGATCCTACCTGCCAAAGATTTTCCGTGCCCTCTCTTAGCTCTCCTAATCCCTTTCCTCAGTTCCCTCCTGGCTACCTTGTATCCCTCCAGCGCCCTGTCTGAACCTTGTTTCCTCAGCCTTACACAAGTCTCCTTCTTCTCAACAAGACATTCAACCTCTCTTGTCAACCATGGTTCCCTCACTCGATCATCTCTTCCCTGCCTGACAGGAACATACATATCAAGGACACGTAGTATCTGTTCCTTGAACAAGTTCCACATTTCACTTGTGTCCTTCCCTGACAGCCTATGTTCCCAACTTATGCACTTCAATTCTTGTCCGACAGCATTGTATTTACCCTTACCCCAATTGTAAACCTTGCCCTGTTGCACTCACCTATCCCTCTCCATTACTAAAGTGAAAGTCACAGAATTGTGGTCACTGTCTCCAAAATGCTCCACCACGAACAAATCTATCACTTGTCCTGGTTCATTGCCAAGTACCAAATCCAATATGGCCTCCCCTCTGGTCGGACAATCTACATACTGTGTTAGAAAAGCTTCCTGGACACACTGCACAAACTCTACCCCATCCAAACTATGGATCTAAAGAGTTTCCACTCAATGTTTGGGAAGTTGAAGTCACGCATGGCTACTACGCTGTGACTCTGCACCTTTCCAAAATCTGTTTCCCAATTTGTTCCTGCACATCTCTGCTGTTATTGGGGGGCCTATAGAAAACCCCCAACAAGGCTCCTTTCCCATTTATGACTTCAACCCATACTACCTCAGTGGGCAGATCCTTCTCGAACTGCCTTTCTGCAGCTGTTATACTATCTCGAATTAACAATGTCATCCCCCCACCTCTTTTACCATCCTCCCTAATCTAGTTGAAACATCTATAACCAGGGACCTCCAACAGCCATTTCTGCACTTCCCGCAGGTATAGTCAGCATGGACACTGGTGGTATCCCTCACCACCCACATCCTACAGGAGGAGCATGCAACTGCCCTAGCCTCCATCCCCTCTTACTTTACAGAATATAGCTGCCCTGTGGACCAACTGGATCTCCGCCCTCCGACCTTGCTCCCAGTCAGCTGCACTCTCTGTAAACTCCCGGATCCCTTCACGCTCTTTGAGGAAGCGTAGGAAATGAAATGTAAGGAGCACCTTGCGCCCTCTTCACCTAACTCCCTCAATCACCAGACTCTCACTGCAGCACACAAATGCACCCAAATTCAGCACTCCCTCAGTCACCAAACTCTCACTATAGCACTCAAATGCACCCAAAATCAGCACTCTCTCGCACTCCCTCAGTCACCAAACTCTCACTCTCGCACTCAAATGCACCCAAATTCAGCACTCCCTCAGTCACCGAACCCTCACTGTAGCACTCAAATGCACCAAATTCAGCACTCCCTCAGTCACCAAACCCTCACTGTAGCACTCAAATGCACCCAAATTCAGCACTCCCTCAGTTACCAAACTCTCACTCTTGCACTCAAATGCACCAAATTCAGCACTCCCTCAGTCACCAAACCCTCACTGTAGCACTCAAATGCACCCAAATTCAGCACTCCCTCAGTAACCAAACCCTCACTATAGCACTCAAATGCACCTAAACTCAGCATTTCCTCAGTCACCAAACTCTCACTATGGCACTCAAATGCACCCAAAATTCAGCACTCCCTCAGTCACCAAACTCTCACTATAGCACTCAAATGCACCACGTTCAGAACTCCCTCAGTTCCCAAACTCTCACTGTAGCTCTCAAATGCACCAAATTCAGCACTCCCTCAGTCACCAAACCCTCACTGTAGCACTCAAATGCACCCAAATTCAGCACTCCCTCAGTAACCAAACCCTCACTATAGCACTCAAATGCACCTAAACTCAGCATTTCCTCAGTCACCAAACTCTCACTATGGCACTCAAATGCACCCAAATTCAGCACTCCCTCAGTCACCAAACTCTCACTATAGCACTCAAATGCACCACGTTCAGAACTCCCTCAGTTCCCAAACTCTCACTGTAGCTCTCAAATGCACCAAATTCAGCACTCCCTCAGTCACCAAACTCTCACTATAGCACTCAAATGCACCACGTTCAGAACTCCCTCAGTCACCAAACTCACTGTTGCTCTCAAATGCACCAAATTCAGCCCACCCTCAATCACCAAACTCTCACTAGAGCACTCAAATGCACCCAAATTCAGCACTCCCTCAGTCACCAAACTCTCACTATAGCACTTAAATGCACCATAATTCAGCACTCCCTCAGTCACCAAACTCTCACTCTTGCACTCAAATGCCCCAAATTCAGCACTCCCTCAGTCACCAAATCCTCACTGTAGCACTCAAATGCACCCAAATGCAGCACTCCTTCAGTCACCAAACTCTCACTCTAGCACTCAAATGCACCCAAATTCAGCACTCCCTCAGTCACCAAACTCTCACTATAGCAATCAAATGCACCCTAATTCATCACTCCCTCAGTCACCAAACCCTCACTGTAGCACTCAAATGCACCTAAATTCAGCACTTCATCAGTCACCAAACTCTCACTATGGCACTCAAATGCACCCAAATTCAGCACTCCCTCAGTCACCAAACTCTCACTATAGCACTCAAATGCACCACATTCAGAACTCCCACAGTCACCAAACTCTCACTGTAGCACTCAAATGCACCCAGATTCAGCACCCTCAGTCACCAGACTCTCACTATAGCACTCAAATGCTCCCAAATTCAGCACTCACTCAGTCACCAAACTCACACTATAGCACTCAAATGCACCTAAATGCAGCACCCTCAGTCACCAAACCCTCACTTTCGCACTCAAATGCACCCAAATTCAGCACTCCCTCAGTCACCAAACTCTCACTCTAGCACTCAAATGCACCCAAATTCAGCACTCCCTCAGTCACCAAACCCTCACTGTAGCACTCAAATGCACCAAATTCAGCACCCTCAGTCACCAAACCCTCGCTGTAGCACTCAAATGCACCCAAATTCAGCACTCCCTCAGTCACCAAACTCTCATTATAGCACTTAAATGCACCCAAATTCAGCACTCCCTCAGTCACCAGACTCTCACTCTAGCACTTAAATGCACCATAATTCAGCACTCCCTCAGTCACCAAACCCTCACTGTAGCACTCAAATGCACCCAAATTCAGCACTCCCTCAGTCACCAAACTCTCACTCTAGCACTCAAATGCACCCAAATTCAGCACTCCATCAGTCAGCAGACCCTCACTGTAGCACTCAAATGCACCAAATTCAGCACACCCTCAGTCACCAAACCCTCACTGTAGCACTCAAATGCACCCAAATTCAGCACTCCCTCAGTCACCAAACTCTCACTCTAGCACTCAAATGCACCCAAATTCAGCACTCCCTCAGTCACCAAACCCTCACTGTAGCACTCAAATGCACCAAATTCAGCACCCTCAGTCACCAAACCCTCGCTGTAGCACTCAAATGCACCCAAATTCAGCACTCCCTCAGTCACCAAACTCTCACTCTAGCTCTCAAATGCACCGAAATTCAGCACTCCCTCAGTCACCAAACTCTCACTCTAGCTCTCAAATGCACCGAAATTCAGCACTTCATCAGTCACCAAACTCTCACTATGGCACTCCAATGCACCCACATTCAGCCCTCCCTCAGTCACCAAACTCTCACTATAGCACTCAAATGCACCACGTTCAGAACTCCCTCAGTCACCAAACTCTCACTGTCGCTCTCAAATGCACCCAAATTCAGCACTCCCTCATTCACCAAACTCCCACTATAGCACTCAAATGCACTCAAATTCAGCATTCCCTCAGTCACGAAACTCTCACTATAGCACTCAAATGCACCCAAATTCAGCACTCCCTCAGTCACCAGACTCACTATAGCACTCAAATGCTCCCAAATTCAGCACTCCCTCAGTCACCAAACTCTCACTGTAGCTCTCAAATATACCAAATTCGGCACTCTCTCAGTCACCAAACCCTCACTATTGCACTCAAATGCACCCAAAATCAGCTCTCCCTCAGTCACCAAACCCTCACTATAGCACTCAAATGCACCCAAAATCAGCTCTCCCTCAGTCACCAAACTCTCACTCTTGCACTCAAATGCACCATATTCAGCACTCCCTCAGTCACCAAACCCTCACTGTAGCACTCAAATGCACCCAAATTCAGCACTCCCTCAGTCACCAAACTCTCACTCTTGCACTCAAATGCACCAAATTCAGCACTCCCTCAGTCACCAAACCCTCACTGTAGCACTCAAACGCACCCACATTTTGAACTCCCTCAGTCACCAAACTCGCACTATAGCACTCAAATGCACCCAAATTCAGCACTCCCTCAGTCACCAAACTCTCACTATAGCACTTAAATGCACCCAAATTCAGCACTCCCTCAGTCACCAAACTCTCATTCTAGCACTCAAATGCACCAAATTCAGCACTCCTAGAGTCACCAAACCCTCACTGTAGCACTCAAATGCACCCAAATTCAGCACCCTCAGTCACCAAACTCTCACTCTAGCACTCAAATGCACCCAAATTCAGCACTCCCTCAGTCACCAAACTCTCACTATAGCAATCAAATGCACCCTAATTCAGCACTCCCTCAGTCACCAAACTCTCACTGTAGCACTCAAATGCACCAAATTCAGCACTCCCTCAAAAACCGAACTCTCACTAGAGCACTCAAATGCACCACGTTCTTAACTCCCTCAGTCACCAAACTCTCACTGTAGCTCTCAAATGCAACAAATACAGCACACCCTCAATCACCAAACTCTCACTAGAGCACTCAAATGCACCCAAATTCAGCACTCCCTCAGTCACCAAACTCTCACTATAGCACTCAAATGCACCCTAATTCAGCACTCCCTCAGTCACCAAACCCTCACTGTAGCACTCAAATGCACCGAAATTCAGCACTTCATCAGTCACCAAACTCTCACTATGGCACTCAAATGCACCCAACTTCAGCACTCCCACAGTCACCAAACTCTCACTATAGCCCTCAAATGCACCCAAATTCAGCACTCCCTCAGTCACCAGACTCTCACTATAGCACTCAAATGCTCCCAAATTCAGCACTCCCTCAGTCACCAAACTCACACTATAGCACTCAAATATACCAAATTGGGCACTCTCTCAGTCACCAAACTCTCACTATAGCACTTAAATGCACCATAATTCAGCACTCCGTCAGTCACCAAACCCTCACTGTAGCACTGAAATGCACCCAAAATCAGCTCTCCCTCTGTCACCAAACTCTCACTCTTGCACTCAAATGCACCCAAATTCAGCACTCCCTCAGTCACCAAACTCTCACTCTTGCACTCAAATGCACCAAATTCAGCACTCCCTCAGTCACCAAACCCTCACTGTAGCACTCAAATGCCCCCACATTTTGAACTCCCTCAGTCACCAAACTCTCACTATAGCACTCAAATGCACCCAAATTCAGCACTCCCTCAGTCACCAAACTCTCACTCTAGCACTCAAATGCACCCAAATTCAGCACTCCCTGAGTCACCAAACCCTCACTGTAGCACTCAAATGCACCCAAATTCAGCACTCCAGTGGAAACAATGTCTGCTCTGTAACTAGCTCACCTTTGCACTGTGATTCTAGCCTCTGAAAACTGGCCTAATCCAATTAACTAATTAACAAGCTCCAGCTGCAAGTAGTTACGAGTAGAACCTTTGTTTAAAGCCAATTGAAAATTTGCCTTTTTCTAAACCTTTGTCGTGAACTTATTTCGAGTAAAACTGTAGTTTTTCTCTTTGTTCATTCATTTGACTATCCATTGTAACACTGACCCCTGCCCACATGTTTGATAAATTTTCTGCCACTTTCTTACCGCATTTCGATTCCATTCACTTTGTGACCATTTGCTGTACCTGTTTTGCTGTGTAGACATCTCAACATCCCTGACTAATACTCCTGTCAGTGTTCAGATCTAGGATTGTTTGTTTAGGGGCTAGTTCAAAATTATTTCTTGAAAAACATAGCGTCAACTTCCAACTGACCTGCGCACTGTTCTCGCTATCTCCATCTTTAACATGACAAACTCTGAACATTCACAGGCTCTTGTTTGTGCTGATCATCTCCAACACCACCATTTTCCCACACAATCTCATGATCTCTGATATCTTTAATAGCTACAATTGTAGCCACAACTGTGTTGAATATGGTCAATGAATGAACAAAGGAACAAAGAAAATTACAGCACAGGAACAGGCCCTTCGGCCCTCCCAGCCTGCGCCGATCCAGATCCTTTATCTAAACCTGTTGCCTATTTTCCAAGGATCTACTTCTCTCTGTAGCCCGCCCGTTCATATATCTGTCCAGATGCATCTTAAATGATGCTATCGTGCCCGACTCTACCACCTCCGCTGCCAAAGCGTTCCAGGCACCCACCACCCTCTGCGTAAAAACCTTTCCATGCACATCTCCCTTAAACTTGAAATCAGCCTGCACAACTTTCACAGAATTCACAGATATCATAGAATTTACAGTGCAGAAGGAGGCCATTCAGCCCATTGAGTCTGCACCGGCTCCTGGAAAGAGCACCCTACCCAAGGTCAACACCTCCACCCTATCCCCATAACCTAGTAACCCCACCCACCACTAAGGGCAATTTTGGACACTAAGGGACAATTTATCACGGCCAATCCACCTAACCTGAATATCTTTCGACTGTGGGTGGAAACCGGAGCACCCGGTGGAAACCCACACACACACGGGGAGGATGTGCAGGCTCCGCACAGACAGTGACCCAAGCCGGAATTGAACCTGGGACCCTGCAGCTGTGAAGCAATTGTGCTATCCACAATGCTATCATGCTGTCCCTAATTCTTCTAAGTGTTCATGTAATTTTGTGTAAGTTCATGTTGACCAGAATGTTGACCGCACTGGTTAGCACTGCTGTCTACGGCGCTGAGGATCTGGGTTCGATACCACCCCCAGATCATGGTCTGTGTAAAGCTTGCACATACTACCCATGTCTGCGTGGGTTTTGCCTCCACAGTCCAAAATATATACAGCTGAGGTGGAATGGCCACTCTAAAATTTCCTCTTAATTAGAAAAAATAATAATTGGGTAAACATTTTTTTTTAAAAATCATCTCTTTCGGTACCCGTGGAGGAATAGGTGGGTTGGGGCTGTGATGTGGAGATGCCGGCGTTGGACTGCGTTGAGCTCAGTAAGAAGTCTTCCAACACCAGGTTAAAGTCCAACAGGTTAGTTCAAACGCGAGCTTTCGGAGCACTGCTCCTTCCTCAGGTGAATGAAGAGGTATGTTCCAGAAACATTTATATGGACAAAGTCAGAGATGCCAGACAATGCTTGGAAAGCGAGCATTTGCGAGTAACCAAATCTTTACAGATCCAGAGATACGGGGCAATCCCAGGTTAAAGAGGTGTGAATTGTCTCAAGCCAGGACAGTTGGTAGTATTTTGCAAGCCCAGGCCAGATGGTGGGGGGTGGATGTAATGCGACATGAATTCAAGATCCCGGTTGAGGCCGTACTCACGTGTGCGGAAATTAGCTATAAGCTTTTGCTCGGCAATTCTGCGTTGTCGCGTGTCCTGAAGACCGCCTTGGAGAACGCTTACCCGGAGATCAGAAGCTGAATGCCCTTGACTGCTGAAGTGTTCCCCGAGTGGAAGTGAACATTCCTGCCTGGTAATTGTCGCACGATGCCCGTTCATTCGTTGTCGCAGTGTCTGCATGGTCTCGCCAATGTACCACGCTTCGGGACATCCTTTCCTGCAGCGTATGAGGTAGACTACGTTGGTCGTCGCACGAGTATGTGCCGCGTAACTGGTGGGGTGGTGTTTCCACGTGTAATGGTGGTATCCATGTCGATGATCTGGTACGTCCTGCAGAGATTGCCCTTGCAGGGTTGTGTGGTGTCGTGGTCGCTGTTCTGAAGGCTGGGTAGTTTGCTGCAAACAATGGTTTGTTTGAGGATGCGCGGTTGTTTGAAGGTCAATCCCCGCAAAGGCACACGAACTGTATGGGTCGGATGACGCCTGAAATCTCCAGGCAGTCGAGCTCAGTGACGACTTCGGCTGCAGTGCAAGTGGAAGCGGCCTGCACGGAACGAACGCGGCTGTGCAGATGTATCCACGCTGATCTTCATTGTGATTCCCCGGGCTGGTCCTCAGGCACTTTCGGTAAACCTTCGGCAACTTCGCTTGTGCGGTGTCCGGCCCTTCCGGCACATTTGGCAAACCCTCCGCCAGTCGATCCGGAGCCGCTTCAGCCAATCTTGATCCAATTTACTGGGGTCAAAACCTGGCACAGCCACTACTGGTGAACATGCACAAAGGATGGGAATCAGTGAGGTGCTGACTATTATTTTGGCCTCTCTGTTTCGGGTGTAACGGCCCCAGGGTGGGGAGGGGACAGGAATCATCGGACCCGGAAGGCGTTCTGCCGGTGTCTGACTGACCAGACTGAGGACATCCTTACCTCCGACCCCTGTACGCCTTGTTATGTGCTGTCTCGGGAGAAGCCGATTTTAATCGCCCTTTTCAGGGCCGTTTGGCGAATATCATAGATATTATCATAGAATTTACAGTGCAGAAGGAGGCCATGCAGCCCATCGAGTCTGCACCAGCCCTTGGAAAGAGCACCCTACCCCACCCTATCCCCATAACCCAGTAATCCCACCCAACACTAAGGGCAATTTTGGACACTAAGGGCAATTTATCATGGCCAATCCACCCTAAACTGCACATCTTTGGACTGTGGGAGGAAACCGGAGCACCCGGAGGAAACCCACGCACACACGGGGAGGATGCGCAGACTCCGCACAGACAGTGACCCAAGCTGGATTCGAACCTGGGACCCTGGAGCTGTGAAGCGATTGTGCTATCCACAATGCTACCGTGCAGCCCTCTGTTTCCTCTGCGTCTCCGTGTTTTGCGTCCCGCATTCCAAGCGGTCTTGCAACGTCTCAGACAGTGAGGTCCCAAATTCGCAGAACTCAGCCAGCTTCTGTAGGAGAGACCAACATTCCTTTAAGGACTCTCCCTGAGTCTGGGCAACAATATGGAGATGGGAATGTCGACTGATAACGGATGACCTGGGGTTGGAATCCTCACTCACTGAGACGATCAAGTCTGCGAAGGACTACGTGTCCCTTGTGGTTGGGTCCAGGAGGCTCGTGCACACTCTGTACGTGGCTGCTCTGCCTGCAGGCTGCAGGCTTCCTGTCTGAAGCTCATCCCAATGGTGGTATATATACGGAATATAAATGCACTCACTCCACAAATTGGCACAAATTGGCATCAAAACTTCCCAACTTCCCGATGTATGGCATGTATACCGGTGATAAACATCCTCCTCAGTCCCATGAAACGTGGGCCAAGGTCTGAGAAGATGGCGCCGGCTGCAGCTCCAGTTCATCCTCATCGCCAGTGTTGGTATTTGACAGACTGAACACAAGGAGGCGATGCTGGAGTAAGAACCAAAGGTTTAAGTACAAAATTCAACTATCTACAGTCCCAGTCCCTCAATGGTCTCCAGCCCAGACCCACATCTGGCTCTGAATATTCATAGAATTTACAGTGCAGAAGGAGGCCATTCGGCCCATCGAGTCTGCACCGGCTCTTGGAAAGAGCAGCCTACCCAAGGTCAACACCTCCACCCTATCCCCATAACCTAGTAACCCCACCCAACACTAAGGGCAATTTTGGACACTAAGGTCAATTTTGCATGGCCAATCCACCTAACCTGCACATCTTTGGACTGTGGGAGGAAACCGGAGCACCCGGAGGAAACCCACGCACACACGTGGATGATGTGCAGATCATGTCCCTTCTTAAGCGTAAGTCCTGCCCCTTATCGCGGAAGCTCGAGCCCGTCCGAGGTCACGAGGAACCTCGCAGTCCACGCCCCGTGACGATGGGGAGGCTTATAACAGAGAGGATGTTGGAGATTGAAAGGAAGGTCACTCCCTCGCCAGTTCCCCATGACAGCACCGAACCATTAGCACCAAGGGACTGTGCAGGGGGTCCCTGGGTTCTACAATCCTCTGTATGGGAGTCCCAGGGGAAGAGTATTTCACAGGTAAACAATGAAGGCATGAAGCAGCACAGACGCATGTGCAAAATAGTTGAATACCGATTGATATATTTTTTTCGATGCTTAGAGCACCTAATTATTTTTTTTCCAGTCAAGGGGTAATCTAGTGTGTCCAATCCAACTACCCTGCACCTGTTGGGTTGTGGTGGTGAAACCCAGTCAGGCGTGGGGAGAATGTGCTAACTCCACACAGAAAGTGACCCGGGGTCTGGGATTGAACATGAATCCTGAGCGCCGTATGCAGCAGTGCTAACCAGTGTCCCACCGTGCCGCACCAATTGATAGATGAATTAATGAAACAGTGACACATCACTTTGATGATAATATCCTCAGCCACATTAATGATGCGAGTTTATCATTCCTCAGAAACACACTGGACTGTAGTCTCTCCTCTATCTTGTTGTTATTGTTTTCCTTTTACACTGTTGCTGACCACTTTATGAAGAGGGGATAACACGGAGAGCGCAACAGCTTCACAGCTCCAGGGACCAAGGTTCCAGGTTCGATTCCCGGCTTGGGTCACTGTCTGCGCGGAGTCTGCACATCCTCCCCGTGTGTGCGTGTGTTTCCTCCGGGTGCTCCGGTTTCCTCCCACAGTCCAAAGATGGGCAGGTTGGGTGCATTGGCCAATGCTAAATGGCCCATAGTGTCCAAAATTGCCCTCGGTGTTGGGTGGAGTTATTGGGTTATGGGGATAGGGTGGATGTGTTGACCTTGGGTAGGCTGCTCTTTCCTAGAGCCGGTGCAGACTCAATGGGCCGAATGGCATCCTTCTGTACTGTAAATTCTATGAGAAATATAGTCTGAATAATGTCAGAATTGGTCTGTGTGTTAATTGACATCAAACGACAATACCACAACGCGACCCTACTTGTGAGGAGGAAGATTACTCAGGATTAGAGAGGAACTCAATGCCGATTTTGCAGTTTGAAGTTGATTATTCTCCATTGACCCTTTTATTTTTTCCAGTTAATATTGCAGCTTCCAGTTCAATCCTAATTCGTTTGATTACCGCCACATTGGTCGTGTTCGGAATCGTGATAATCCTTGTAATCGACTGCAACTCGATCAAGAGTAAGAAAGATTCTACAGGTATGCTTCATTTCTTTCTGGAAAGAGTGACGAATTCACATTGCAATTCGCAAACGAAGCACATGATGCTTTTCACACAGTAAACATTAGTCCTTCATTATTGAAAGCTATCACTTTTACCAAGGACAGTACAGTCTAAAACAATCAAGTAATATTTCTCAGTCATTGTCAATGTAAGACAGGGGACAAAGAGGTGTTTGAGGCCAGAAAAGTATCAGAACGTCAAGACATTTTGGATTGCCATGAAATAAAATGCCATAAGCCGTCTCCTCTCCAGATTTGTTTAATTGGAAAGTATTTAAAGTATTTGAAGCAAAGTATTGGAAAGATTTATAAGAGATAGGATGTATAATCATCTGGAAAGGAATAACTTGATTTGAGATAGTCAACATAGTTTTCTGAAGGGTAGGTCGTGCCTCACAAACCTCATTGAGTTTTTTAAGAAGGTGACCAAACAGGTGGATGAGGGTAAAGCAGTTGATGTGGTGTATATGGATTTCAGCAAAGCGTGTGATAAGGTTCCCCACGGTAGGCTATTGCAGAAAATACGGAGGCATGAGATTCAGGGTGATTTAGCAGTTTGGATCAGAAATTGGCTAGCTGGAAGAAGACAAAGGGTGGTGGTTGTTGGGAAATTTTCAGATTGGAGTCCAGTTACTAGTGGTGTACCACAAGGATCTGTTTTGGGGCCGCTGCTGGTTGTCAGTTTTATAAATGACCTGGAGGAGGGTGTAGAAGGATGGGTGAGTAAATATGCAGATGACACTAACGACGGTGGAGTTGTGGACAGTGAAGAAGGATGTTACAAGTTACAGAGGGACATAGATAAGCTGCAGAGCTGGGCTGACAGGTGGCCAATGGAGTTTAATGCAGAAAAGTGTGAGGTGATTCATTTTGGAAGGAATAACAGGAAGACAGAGTACTGGTCAAATGGTAAGATTCTTGGTAGTGTGGATGAGCAGAGAGATCTCGGTGTCCATGTCCATAGATCCCTGAAAGTTGCCACCCAGGTTGTGAGGGTTGTTAAGAAGGCGTACGGTGTGTTAGCTTTTATTGGTAGAGGAATTGAGTTTCGGAGCCATGAGGTCATGTTGCAGTTGTACAAAACTCTGGTGCAGCCGCATTTGGAGTATTGCGTGCAGTTCTGGTCGACACATTATAGGAAGGATGAGGAAGCATTGGAAAGGGTGCAGAGGAGATTTACCAGGATGTTGCCTGGTATGGAGGGAAGATCATATGAGGGAAGGCTGAGGGACTTGAGGTTGTTTTCGTTAGAGAGAAGAAGGTTAAGAGGTGACTTAATTGAGGCATACAAGATGATCGGAGGATTCGATAGGGTGGACAGTGAGAGCCTTTTCCTCGGATGGTGATGTCCAGCATGAGGGGACATAGCTTTAAATTGAGGGGAGATAGATACAGGACAGATGTCAGAGGTAGGTTCTTTACTCAGAGAGTAGTAAGGGTGTGGAATGCCCTGCCTGCAGCAGTAATGGACTGGCCAACACTAAACGCATTCAAATGGTCATTGGATAGACATATGGACGATAAGGGAATAGTGTAGGTGGGCTTTAGAGGGGTTTCACAGGACGGCACATCGAGGGCCGAAGGGCCTGTACTGCGCTGTAATGTTCTATCTATGTACTATGAAACCCAGGGAAACCGGGTATTAATGGCCAGAGAAACCAAGGGGAAAGAGTGTTAATGGCAGTCCCCAGAGAGGACAAAAGATGTGAAAGGTCAAACAGCAGAGAAACTAACATCAGAGAATGACCTGCAGGTGTGGGGGGTAGGGGACGGGGGATGCAAAGAGGAGAAAGGTGCAGGAAAGGTGGATCAAATGGGGGGAAATTAAATGACTGTTAAGAAAGAAAGTAATGGTAAAAGACAGTTAAAATGAAATGAAAACAAATGGGTAGAGGTGGGGCTGATTATCTGAAGTTGTTGAATTCGATGTTTGGGCCGCAAGGCTGTAGCGTGCCTAACCGGAAGATGAGAGGTTGCTCCTCCAGTTTGCGTTGACCTTCATGGAACATTGGATAGAAATATAGATAGTTACTGACTCCGAAATTGAGGAAAGTAACAACCTTGACAACCATTGGATGAACACAAATGAAAGGCACATTTTATTGATTGCAGATGTTTCATGATGTTGACTATAGTTGTTCAATGGGTACATGGTGCTTCAAGAAGCATGAACACAAGGGGCGCGATTCTCCGCTCCCCACGCCGGGTGGGAGAATCGCGGGAGAGCCTGGCAAATCACGCCACGCTGCCCTGGCACTTGCACGCGATTCTCCCACCCCCCCAAAATGGCGTGTCGCATTTTGCGACAGGCCGCTCGGAGAATCGCCGCTCCGGTCGAGCGGCAATTCTCCGGCCCGGATGGGCCGTGATGCCTAACGAACCCGACCTGTACACGCCGCCGCCAACCATACCCGGTCGCTGCCGGCGTGAACGGCGCGCGACGGCTGCGTGTGGGGCCTGTGGGGGGGGGGGGGCGGAGGGAGGATCGAGCACCAGGGTGGTGCCCAGGAGCGGTCTTTCCCGCGATCGGTGCCCACCGATCGTCGGGCCGGCGTCTCTAAAGGACGCACTTTTCCCTCCGCCACCCCTCAAGATCAAGCCGCCATGTGTTGCGGGGCAGCGGAGGGGAAGACGGCAACCGCGCCGTGGATTGGCGCCGGCCAACCTGCGCATGCGCGGAAGACGACATTCAGGCGCTACCGGCCGCGTCATTCAAGCAGTGCCGCTTTGAAGCAAGCGTCAAGGCCCGGCGCACGAGATTGACGCGCCGCCGCTCCCGGTGGTGTTGCTCGTTCTGGGTGAGTGTGCCTAACACTCAATTTGGCTCTTTTTGCTTACTTAGCTCTGGAGTCGCCAGGTATCGTTAAGATACCGCCACAAGTTTCAAGGTGAAGTTCAGAGCAATAAAACCATACACCAATTAGTAAGTTCAAACAACTGAGTTTATTATAATACAATTATAATAACTACCCATGCACACGCTAAAAGGATTAAACTATTGCTACCACTAAATAAACAAATACTTATCTCGAAGGAACTGCCGGGTCAGGGAACAAGGCCTCTTGCTCTGCTCTGGTCTGCAGACTTCAGGTTGGTATAGGTTAAAAAGGGGTCAGGAGTGTCTATCTCTGGTAGCGATCGTTGTGAGACACTTACTTGCTGGCAGCTGCTGTCCCAACCCTCTCCTCTCTCTCCTTCAAGGTCTTCTTGGCAAAAGCTGGTCGAGGTGCTGGCCCACAAGGGAGGGCTGGTCAAGGAGAGAGGAGGGCTGGACATGAAGACTGAACCATGTGTGGGACCTGTCTTTTATAGGTCCCAGGGATCCGCACCCCTTTGGGCGGACTCCCTTACCTGCTCAGAATCGATTGGGTCCCTTCCCAATCGATATGTTTGAATCCCCCCAATACTGAGGCTGTTCCTTAGCTACTGGGCGGGCTTTCAGGCTCTTTGTTTTCGAACCCCGCTGGTGCCGGGGTGTCTGGTATCCTTTACAATGTTGCAGTTACTTCCCCATTTGTGTCCATTGTATCTGGAATCGTTCCATTAACATGCTAACTATCCTGGAGATTGCCTCATTAGTATGCGGAATGTTCGTTTCGGTGCTGTCTGCTTTCTTAGCAGACAGAATCCACACCTGCTAGGGGCAGCCTGCTGGGGCTGCAAACATTGTCCATTTTATCCTGTATGCTTTGCGGTCCTCCATTTGTATTTAGGGAATGCCCAACTTCGGTGGCTACACTGTGGGGGGGGGGGGGGGGGGGGGGGAGGGGGTTGGGGAGAATAGGGGGCGAGGAGCAGCCTCCGACGCAGAGTGAAACACTCCGGTTTCCACTCCGGCGTCGGCACTTTGTCTCCCTTTGGGAGAATTCCGCCCAAGTTATGTCAGGATAGAATTTATTCATCGAGCACCTTCTGAAGGCTATCAGTGAAAAAACTGTCATCAGATTGAAATTAAATGAAAATAACGAGGTAAATAATGGCAACAGCTTAGTCATCACACAAGATTCTTGCTGAACAGAATGCAATATGAAGACTGGCTTTAGAAAGGGAAATGTTGCCCCTCGGGAAGTTTTTCTAAATAATAATTTGTACCTTTATCGTCTCCTTGTAGCTTTATATCCAGACAGGAGGATATCAGAGCGAGGACGTTTAATTAATGTGTCTCACTCACTATTATGTTCCTTCTGATTTCACAGGTGACGATGCTGATGCAGTTTCTGGTGTCATCGAGGACAATGAGGGTGCAGCCGTGTGTAAACAGCCCACTTAATATGTTCCACGAATTTGAGATTTTTGACCATCGTTATGTTCGCTGTTGCACAAAACAAGGCATTAAGTTCCGTTAATTCCATTACTATGTCACCAGCTATTCCATTAGCGCATGTGGACGTGATTCTATGGCTGTGTGTGTGTGAAAGTGTCTCTTCCTGTGCATGAACGTGTGTGTGTGTGCTCTTTTGGAAACTTCAAGACAGGATCATTATAACCAAATAACATATTTGAAGTGGAAAATGTTTACGTGAACAATAAATATACAAATAAACATCTCAGAGCAAAATGAATAAATTCAGATCAATATATTTGAAACGTTTTGCTATCATGTGGGGAAGGTGGGGAGCTGGGTCAGAGGGATTGATTCCCAGTGGGTCAGCATAGAGGAGAGTTTGTGAAGGGTGTCGGGATTGAGAGCACTAGCAACAGCACCGCTCCCGATGTCCCCAGAGAAATACTCAGGGAGTCCGGTAGTAATCGCTTCATTGAGAATTTGGAGACTGTTTTGCCAACACTTCGGGTTGGGGATAGGGTCAATGGAAATGCCGATTCAGGGGAACCACAGATTTGAGCCAGGGAGGTGGGATGGAAATTTTCGGAGGTGTGAGGAGAAGGGGATTAAGACTCTAAAAGATTCGTTTCTCGGGTTGCAGCATTGAAGGAGCTGGAAGCGAAGTATGGGCTGTAGCGGGGGAAATGTTTAGATCCATGCAGGTTGGAGATTTTGCCAGGAAGGAGATACAGAACTTCCCGGTGGAGCTGGCCTCCACATTGCTGGAGGGGAACTGGAGAAGGGAGTAGAGTCAGCAGTCTACGGAGCTATTTTGGAAGAGGAGAAGGCACCACTGGAATGGATCAAAGCAAAGTGGGAGGAAGAGCTGGGAGAGGAGATGGAGGAGGGGTTCTGGTGTGAGATGCTCCAGAGAGTGAATGCCTCCACCTCGTGCACGAGGTTGGGGTTAGCACATAGAACATAGAACAGTACAGCACAGAACAGGCCCTTCGGCCCTCGATGTTGTGCCGAGCAATGATCGCACTACTCAAACCCACGTATCCACCCTATATCCATAACCCAACAACCCCCCCCCCCCATACCTTACTACTTAGGCACTACGGGCAATTTAGCATGGCCAATCCACCTAACCCGCACATCTTTGGACTGTGGGAGGAAAACCGGAGCACCCGGAGGAAACCCACCCACACAAGGGGAGGATGTACAGACTCCGCACAGACAGTGACCTAGCCGGGAACCGAACCTGGGACCCTGGAGCTGTGAAACATTTATGCTAACCACCATGCTACCGTGCTGCGGCCGTGATGCAGCTCAAGGTGGTGTACAGAGCACACCTCACGAGGGCGAGGATGAGCTGATTCTTTGAGAGTTAGAAGATGTGTTTGAATGTTGCGGGGTCATAAGTTTTGGTCCTGTCCAAAGCTGAAGGATTACTAGAAGGAGGTTTTTAGGGTAATTTCTAAAGTGGTGCATGTGAAACTGGACCCGGGCTCCCGGGAGGCCATATTCGGTGTCGGACCAGTCGGGATTGGAAACGGCCGCGGAGGCAGATGTTGACGCCTTCGCCTCGTTGATCGCCCGAAGGCGGATCCTGTTGGGATGGAGACCAACCTCTCCACCCTGTGCCCTGGCTTGACGAGGTGACCTACTGGAATTCTTGACTCTTGAGAAGGGTAATTTTGAACTGAGGGGAAGGATGGAAGGGTTCCACAATTCCTGGGTCTTATTGATTATGCACTTTCAATGGCTGGATAACATCGAACGTTAGTTGGGGGGGGGGGGGGTGGTGGGAGGGTTGGGAGGGGTGGGTGTTTTGGAGGGAGGGGGGCTGTGTGTGTTCATGGTGACTATGGGTGATTCCTGATTTCTTTTTGTCATTTGTTTCCGTTAACATGCACGCTAATGTTTGGGGTTTTGGTGGGAGTTTGGGACCGTAGTTATTGATATGGGGATTGACATTACATTCAAAACTAATTATTGTTTATTGTTGCTGGGTGCAAATTTGAGGAGAAAATGTGAAAAAGTAGGAGAATAAAAACAGTTTTAAAAAAATTATGAGGGGGGAATATATTGTGGGGGGGGGGGCCTAAAATGGGCTGGCATAAAATGGGGGTGGGGGGGATAAATTGGCGGAGGTCATAAAATGGGAGGGTGCATTAACTCTGGGGACAAAATGGGGGCAACAATGTGGACAGTGGGGAGCAAAATTGGGTGGGGGGATTTGGAAGCCGAACAGATTTTTTGTGGGGTGAATTGGGGGGATTAAAATGGGGGGAAAATGGACTGTTAAATGGTGTGAATAAAATGGGTGTGGAATAAAACTGGGAGAAGAACCGGGGTAGAATCCTGGGACACACATACTCCCACACACCTCCCTCTCCACACACACAATCCTCCCCCCCACACACTCTCACACACCTCCCTCTCCACACACACAATCCTCCCCTCCACACACACTCCCACACACCTCCCTCTCCACACACACAATCCTCCCCCAACCCCACACACTCTCACACACCTCCCTCTCCACACACACAATCCTCCCCTCCATACACACACTCCCACACACCTTCCTCTCCACACACACACTCCCACACACATCCCTCTCCACACACCCCCCCACACACACACTCCCACACTCATCCCTCTCCACACACACAATCCTCCCCCCACACACACACTCTAACACATCTCCCTCTCCACACACACAATCTTCCACCCCCCCCCCACACACTCCCACACACCTCCCTCTCCACACACACAATCCTCCATCCCCCACACACACACTCCCAAACACCTCCCTCTCCACACACACAATCCTCCCCCCCCACACACACCCTCCCACACACACCCACACACCTCCCTCTCAACACACACAATCCTCCACCCCCCCACACACACACTCCCACACACGTCCCTCTCCACACACACAATCCTCCACCCCACACACACACCCTCCCACACATACTCCCACACACCTCCCTCTCCACACACACAATTCTCCCCCCCACACACACACTCCCACACACCTCCCTCTCCACACAAACAATCCTCCCCTAACCCCATACACTCCCACACACCTCCCTCTCCACACACACAATCATCCCCCCTACACACACTCCCTCTCTCCCTCCCACACACCCTCACACACACACACTTTCCCTCCCACACACAATCCTCCCCCCACACACACACTCCCACACACCTCCCTCTCCGTACACACAATCCTCCCCCCTAACACACTCCCACACACCTCCCTCTCCACACACACAATCCTCCCCCACACACACACTCCCACACACCTCCCTCTCCACAGACACACACTCCCACACACCTCCCTCCCACACACACCCTCCCACACACACACTCCCACACATCTCCCTCTCCACACACAATCCTCCCCCCACACACACACACACTCCCACACACCTCCCTCTCCCCACACACACTCCCACAAACCTCCCTCCCACACACACCCTCCCAAAGACACACTCCCTCCCACACACTCTCCCACACACTACCACACACCTCCCTCTCCACACACAATCCTCCCCCCACACACAAACACCCACACACACACTCTCCCTACCACACACACCCTCCCACACACACTCCCACACACCTCCCTCTCCACACACACAATCCTCCCCCCCCCACACACACACACGGTTCGTCGCACACAAACACCTCCCACTCACACACACACCCTCCCACACACACTCCCACAAACCTCCCTCTCCACACACACAATCCTCGCCCCCCCACACACACGCGGTTCGCCGCACACAAACACCTCCCGCTCACACACACACCCTCCCACACACACACCCACACACCTCCCTCTCCACACACACAATCCTCCCCCCCCACACACACACGGTTCGCCGCACACAAACACCTCCCGCTCACACACACACCCTCCCCCTCACAACCCCACACACCACCCTCTCCACATACACACACTCCCACACACCTCCCTCCCACACACACACTCCCACACACACACACACTCCCACACACCTCCCTCTCCACACACACACACTCCCACACACCTCACTCCCTCACACACCCTCCCACACACACACTCCCTCCCACACACTCTCCCACACACTCCCACACACCTCACTCTCCACACACAATCCTCACCCCCACACACACACACTCCCACACACACACTCTCCCTCCCACACACACTCCCAAACACCTCTCTCTCCACACACAATCCTCCCCCCCACACACGCACGATTCGCCACACACAAACACCTCCCGCTCACACACACACCCTCCCCCACACACTCCCACACACCTCCCTCTCCACACACAATCCTCCCCCCCACACACACACACTCCCAGACACACACTCTCCCTCCCACACACACTCCCACACACCACTCTCTCCACACACACAAGGTTCGCTGCACACAAACACCTCCCACTCACACACACACCCTCCCACACACAATCCTTCCCCCGACACACACACACACCCTCCCACACACATCTCCCACACACTCACTCCCACACTCACACTCCACTCCACAGACCCACATACTCCCTCCCACATACACTCTCTCACACCCACACACATCTCCCACACACTCCCTCCCATACACATACTCCATTCCACAGACCCACATACTCCCTCCCACACACACTCTCTCCCTCCCACACACACACATCCTCCCACATACCCACCCTCCCTCACATGCACACATACAGATACTCGCTGAAGTTATCCCCCTCTCATACCTCCTCCCTCTCTCACACCATCAGACACACATTGTCTCTTTCACACTCACTCACACACTCAAACCCAACTTCTGAACACTCGCCCCCTTGCACACGCTCAGTCTCTCGCATGAAATCCCTCTTTAACACTCACTATTCATCACTCTCCATCTCTCACACTCGGGTACCCCTTCTCTCGCTCACCCCACCCCGTATTATGAAATCTGGCATTGCAACTCCCTCTCCGCAATGCTGCTCACATCTCTCTCTCCCTCAACCCCCACACTCGAGGTATTTATGGCGGAGTTGTCATGTCTCGAAAGTTATGAGAGCATTTTACACACCTCACACCATCTTCCCCTTCCACGCCCGCTTTCTCTCCACTCTGCCCCCATCATTTACTCTCGATCAACTCCATCACCCTCTTCCAACACCAGGTTAGAGGTACCTGAGGAAGGAGCAGCGCTCCGAAAGCTCGTGTTTGAAACAAACCTGTTGGACTTTAACCTGGTGTTGTAAGACTTCTTACTGTGCTCCCCCCAGTCCAACGCCGACATCTCCACATCATCACCCTCTTGAACATCTCATCCTCTTTCACTCCTTGTGGTGAATTCACACTGTACTGCATTGCATTGTATTATGTCCCTGTGGGCTCTGTCTGTGAGCTGTTGCGCGGCTCTGCCCACAGGGGGAGATGAGGAGCTGGTACTGGGCTCCACACTTGGCTCCGCCCTTGGCTCCGCCCATGGCCCCTCCCACTACAGGAAGTATAACGTGCTGCAGCCGTGATCCTGCCCTCAGTTCCTCTGGTTGCAGGCAGGCTCAGTTGTAAGACTATTAAAACCACAGTTTAATTCCAATCTTGTCTCTAGTGAATTGATGGTCACATCAATTTAATAGTCATAAAAAAACTTGAAGAAAACTATTATGGAATCAGCCCTCGAACCCGACCGACGAGAACTCGACCCGCAGGCTGTAGAGACAAAGGAAATCTTCCTAACTGGCTCCGATGTTTCAAGGCCTACCTGGCTTGAATCAAGCACATCCGAGACCACAGAGGAGCAGAAACTCAGTCCACTGCAGGCACGGGTGAGCCATCGTATCTCTACGCAATTGAATTGTACCACCTCATATACTGAGACTCTGGCTATGCTCGACCAACTGTACGTGCGGCAGATTAACGAGGTCTCCGCGCGGCACATTTTCAGACTTATTACCCTATCTTCCATCAGCACATCTCACAGACCAGCGCTCACTTGCTGTCGATCTCAAACCGCCTGCCTTCCATTATAAGTTTGTCAACAACGGGGAGGACCAGTATGAGTTAGAGACAGTGCATTATTTTCACAGCTAATTATGCTTTCCTGTTGTACTGAAGTGAGGTGTTTGCATCGGCTGCAGACCCTCAGTCTTCTGAGGTGTTTAAAATGTTTCCTTCGTTTGTGGAGCTGAATCAGATTCAGTTATGGAAAATTTGCTTTGGATTTTAACTTGTTCCAGATTTTCCGAACTTATAAAAATGCAATTAAACGATAACCTGAAACCACATATATTGCAAAACTGAACGGTCACAGTTAAAGAGGCAGCTACACCCCAGAGTGCAGTGGACCCACCCAGAGAAACACACTGACAATTGGAACTGAATCACTGAATGGTCACAGTTACAGAGGCAGTTACACCCCAGAGTGCAGTGGACCCACCCAGAGAAACGCACTGACAATTGGAACTGAATCACTGAATGGTCACAGTTACAGAGGCAGCTACACCCCAGAGTGCAGTGGACCCACCCAGAGAAGCACGCTGACAATTGGAACTGAATCACTGAATGGTCAGAGTTACAGGGACAGCTACACCCCAGAGTGCAGTGGACCCACCCAGAGAAACACACTGACAATTGGAACTGAATCACTGAATGGTCACAGTTACAGGGACAGCTACACCCCAGAGTGCAGTGGACCCACCCAGAGAAACACACTGACAATTGGAACTCAATCACTGAATGGTCAGAGTTACAGAGGCAGCTACACCCCAGAGTGCGTGGACCCACCCAGAGAAACACACTGACAATTGTAACTGAATCACTGAATGGTCACAGTTACAGAGACAGCTACACCCCAGTGTGCAGTGGACCCACCCAGAGAAACACACTGACAATTGGAACTGAATCACTGAATGGTCACAGTTACAGAGACAGCTACACCCCAGAGTGCAGTTGAACCACCCAGAGAAACACACTGACAATTGGAACTGAATCAATGAATGGTCACAGTTACAGAGACAGCTACACCCCAGAGTGCAGTGGACCAACCCAGAGAAACACACGGACAATTGGAACTGAATCATTCAATGCTCACAGTGGAGTGAGGGGATATCACTGAAATAATCTGAGATCTAGAAATGGGACTGATGGTTTCTGAGTGGACGGCATCCTTTCTGTTAATTTTAGCTGAACAATGTGATCAACACAGTTCGGTGTTTGGAAAGAGGTCACTCACTCAAAAAGAAATATTTGTTTTCACTGAACACAATACCTCAATCAGTTTGTTCACATCTTGAAAAATAAATTAAACGATGTCACAACCTCAATATCCCTGAGGTGGTTCCACAGGGTATCAATTAACAGCTTGGAGAATATATAACCTCAGAGTTTTAGAGAGAGAGATTGCCAATCGCAGGAAAGAACACATCACTTCACAGTGAAAATGCTGTATCCAATTTATATTGCTGAGAAAATATTCTACCCAATCATTGCTATCGTTGGTGTTCCTGGTAAGTGACTATCACCATTGAAAGTTGTGTTAATCTGTGTGTGAGCGGATCGCTGATTTGAAACTCTGACTGAAAATGTTTAATCCTGATCTCGTGCTGACTGTTGTACAGACAACTGGTCAACTATATAATTGTCAAATGTCTTTAAGCATGTCAATGGTTTGAATCCCTTCCATCAACTCACAATAAACCTCGGTTACTCACTGGATCTCTGACCGGTGAAGATATGATATTGAGTTGGATCTTGTATAATGTTCGATTGGATCTCAGTGTAGGCAATTTCTCTGACGGGAAGTTTAGGAGGAGAAAGAATTATAACAGACTGCGTGTGGGTCACTAACCAGAGTGGGATATCTGACAGCGGGAACAAGGATTACTGGAAGTGTCTGTCAGTGTAGAATTGTACTGCGTGTGGGTCACTAACCAGAGTGGAATATCTGACAGCGGGAACAAGGATTACTGGAAGCATCTGTCAGTGTAGAATTGTGCTGAGTGTGGGTCACTAACCAGAGTGGAATATCTGACAGCAGTGAACAAGGATTACTGGAAGTATCTGTCAGTGTAGAATTGTACTGAGTGTGGGTCACTAACCAGAGTGGAATATCTGACAGCAGTGAACAAAGATTACTGGAAGTATCTGTCAGTGTTGATTTGTAATGAGTGTGGGTCAGTAACCAGAGTGGAATATCTGACAGCGGGAACAAGGATTACTGGAAGTATCTGTCAGTGTAGAATTGTACTGAGTGTGGGGCAGTAACCAGAGTGGAATATCTGACAGCGGGAACAAGGATTATTGGAAGTATCTGTCAGTGTAGAATTGTACTGAGTGTGGGGTCACTAACCAGAGTGGAATAGCTGACAGCGGGAACAAGGATTACTGGAAGTGTCCGTCAGTGTAGAATTGTACTGAGTGTGGGTCACTAACTAGAGTGGAATGTCTGATCAGAATATCCATCAATTACTGGGAATATCTCTCCGTGTGGAATTGTATTGTGTGTGCGTAAGGAGTGAACTGAAATAAGTTGGTTCTATTTTGAAATGATGTGTTTTATTTGGCACGCCGTCGCTCTATTCTATGGAGCTCTCTCTCTCTCTTTCTCTTCCTGTCTTTCTGTGTCTCTCTCTCTCTCTGTCTCTGTTTTATTTTTGGGTTAGATTGAAAGCAGGAAGAGTTTGGCTGTGTTTTGATCATGATTTTATTGTATGCAGTGAAAAGTCTCGATATCTGTTTTCTATTGACCTACTCCAACAGTAACAGTGATCACCGACACCCTGACAGTTAATAAAACTCAGCAGTCTGGTGTTCCTCCAGGTTTGGGGGTAGCAGGGTAGCATGGTGGTTAGCATAAATGCTTCACAGCTCCAGGTTCCCAGGTTCGATTCCCGGCTGGGTCACTGTCTGTGCGGAGTCTGCACGTCCTCCCCGTGTGTGCGTGGGTTTCCTCCGGGTGCTCCGGTTTCCTCCCACATTTCAAAGATGTGCGGCTTAGGTGGATTGGCCATGCTAAATTGTCCGTAGTGTCCTAAAAAAGTAAGGTTAAAGGGGGGGTTGTTGGGTTACGGGTATAGGGTGGAGACGTGGGCTTGAGTAGGGTGATCATGGCTGGGCACAACATCGAGGGCCAAAGGGCCTGTGCTGTACTGTTCTATGTTCTATGTTCTGTGATGTTTTTCCCATTTCTATTCATTCTGAAATGAACTCACTTGTTTGATCAATTTTTATGGGTGTGTTTAAATTGTGTTTCTGCTTCACAAGATTTGTGAATCTATTCACCTGAACCCAGAAACACCTCCAGTCCATTCACACACTTGTTTTCCAAGGAGTGATTGGGGGACTCATTGTCCTGATCAAAATGCAGCAGCGGACACTGATCTGTCGGGAAATTAATTTCCCATTGAATACCCACTTTGCAAATTCATAATTAATGATGAATGTGTGCCTGTCTTATTTGTATTCTTCCTCTGTATTCACTATCACTCTCAATTTGATTTGATCTGTAAATTGTGTAATTATCATCTGCTTCCCGATTCCATATTGTTGCTGGGAATGGCGAAGGAGATTGATCCCGGTTCTGATCCTTGTGGAACACCACTTCCCACCTTCCGACCAATCAGCCTAAATCCCTTTAACTCGTCCCCTGTTTTCTGTGCGTGTCGCCAGCATGTGTCAATTTTGCTGCTGTGTCCCCTAACTACACTGTCTCTGAGTTTACTCATCAGTCTGTTATGTCGGATCTTACTGACGGCCTTTATCATAGATATAATTTACAGTGCAGAAGGAGGCCATTCTGCCCATCGAGTCTGCACCGGCTCTTGGAAAGAGCACCCTACCCAAGGACAACACCTATCCCCATAACCCAGTAACCCCACCGAACACTAAGGGCAATTTACTGTGGGAGTAAACCGGAGCACTCGGAGGAAACCCACGCAGACACGGGGAGAACGTGCAGACTCTGCACAGACAGTGACCCAAAGTAGGAATCGAACCTGGGGCCCTGGAGCTGTGAAGCAATTATGCTATCCACAATGCTACCGTGAATGTCTTTCATACTACTCATATCTATTATTTCTGATAGTTATTGCAATAATTGGATGAAATGTGTCAGGAATAATGTTGACTTTGGAATATGTGCCGACTATTTAGTAAACTCTGAGCTACTGGATTTCTTTTACTCAGACGTCTAATTCCATTGTTCCAACTGTTGACATTGTGAATGGAAGATTTTATTATATTCTGTTCTAAATTCAAGAATAACAGAGACCCACTTCTGCTTTTCAATTGTTTGGTAATTATTCTGATGGTGATCAGTGAATAGATAATATTGTCTCTGCTGTTTCTCACTGTCTATTTGATGAATATTTGTTGTTGAAATCCAACTACCTCCAGTAATCTCCCTCTACCTGGACCGCACCCTCTGGCCTCCTATCAGCTCTTAATCTTTTCATTGAGATCTGTCAGTGCGATATCGACCGTCTCAATTTCTCTGTGCCTCGCACCAACTGTATTCCTGACTCACTCTAATCTTGCTCCAATCTTCTCTCTAATATCCAACCCTGACCTGGTGATCTGAGCTGCTCACAAGGGTGGTGCCATTATTGTCTGGTGTACTGACTTCTTCCTCCCAGGGGCTGACCGTCAACTCTCAGACCCATCCTGCTACCTCTCCCTGGACCAGCAGCACACCACCTAACATCATGATATTGTTTCCAGGACTGACCTCATTGGCCCTGGATATCCGCTGTCCACAGGCTCAGACATCTTAGTCCCACAACCCCACACATCCTGCATCAACCTCCCGCTCCTTCTCCCCAAAATCCACAAACAGGAAAGTCTCTGTACCCCAATTATTTCGGCCTGTTCCAGCCCCAGCAAGATAATTTCTTCCTGTTGTGATTCCTTCCGCTTTACCCTGTTCTGTCCCTTCCCAAAGACATTGGTGGCACAGTGACGCAGTGGTTGGCACTGTTGCCACACAGCATCAGGGGGTCCGGATCAATTCCTACCTTGGGTGACTGTCTGTGTGGAGACTGCACTTTTCTCCGTGTCTGCGTGGGTTTCCTCCGGGTGCTCCGGTTACCTCCCACAGTCCAAAGATGTGCAGGTTAGGTGTGCATGGCCATGCTAAATTGCTCCATAGTGTCCATAAAGAAGTGTAGGTTAGATTAAGGGGTTAATGAGAGACGCGGGAGTGAGCTTGGTTGAGGTACTCTCTCAGAGGTTTGGTACAGACTTAATGGGCCGAATGACCTCCTTCTGTACTGTGGGGATTCTATGATTCCTGATTCCTCTGGTGCCGTATGTCATAGAAACAATGTCTATTTCCCTGGCCCCAACCGCCTAATCTTCACAATGGATGTCCAATCCCTCTGCACCTCCGTTCCCCAACACGAGGGTTGTGTACAGATCCTCATACTCTGCTACCTGTAAAGACAGCATCTCATTCTCCCACTTTCTCCGCCTCCATCGCCTCTGTTCTAATGATGACGCGTTGGACAATATCCCGCCTGGCATGTCTGTCTTTTCCTTAACCAGGGCTGTCCCCCACCACCTTTCACTCTGTGTACAGGGCTCTCAATCATCTTCAATTCATTTCTCACACCTCTGTCTTCACACATCCCCCTCCCTCCCGGAAACATGATAGTGTCTCCCTATCCTCACTTTCCACACTGTCAGCCTCCACATTGAAAGGAAAATCCTCCACCATTTCTGTCAGCTCCAACATGATGTCACCACCAAACACATCTTCACATCTCTCCAACCACCCCCTCAATGTCTGCATTCCTCAGGTACCGCTCCCTCCTCGACACCCTTAACCACTTCCCCATCACACCCCACACCTCTTTCCCTGCCCCCGGCACCTTCCCCTGCCAAAACAGACGGTGCAGCAACTGTAACTTTACCTCCTCCCGTCTCATGGTTCTCAGCAGCAAACTCTCCTTTCTGGTAAAGCAGCGTTTCACTTCTCTTCCTTCAATTTGTTCGACTGTATTCGCTGCTGCCAATACAATCTCCTCGACATTGGGGAGATTAAACACAGACTGGGAGTCTGCTTTGTGGGGCACCTTCACTCAACCCACAGCATGGCCCCAGCCTTCCTGAAGCAGCCATTGTAACTCAGCACCTTGCTCGCAGCCGACAGCACACAGCCTTCCTGATGCGGCCATTGTAACTCAGCACCTTGCTCGCAGCCCACAGCATGGCCCCAACCTTCCTGATGCTGCCATTGTAACTCAGCACCTTGCTCGCAGCCCACAGCATGGCCCCAGCTTTCCTGATGCTGCCATTGTAACTCAGCACCTTGCTCGCAGCCCCAACCTTCCTGATGCAGCCATTGTAACTCAGCACCTTGCTCTCAGGCCCACATGTCTGTCCTTGGCCTGCCGCAAGAATTCAGTGAAGCCCAACGCAAGCTGGAGGAGCAACATCTCATCGTCCAATGAGGATGTTACATCCCGCAGGACTTAACTTTAATTTCAACAGCTTTAGAGTGGGAACTTTCTCTTCCATCTTTACGCCCTTGATTTGGAATTTCTCGACTTGTTTGTCGAATGCAATGAGTCCGAATTTGGAGAGAGTCTATTACGGCCAATTGAACCCTGGGGAATGTCCAATGCCGGAGGGGGAATATTCCTGAGAAAAGCTTGGGAGGGATTGTTTTCGAACAGGGAGAGGATGGATTCCTGGGAACAGTGATTTTTTTTTTTTTTTTTTAATTTAGATTACCCAATTATTTTTTCCAATTAAGGGGCAATTTAGCGTGTCCAATCCACCTACTCTGCACATTTTTGGGTTGTGGGGGCGAAACCCACGCAGACACGGGGAGAATGTGCAAACTCCACACGGACAGTGACCCAGAGCCGGGATCGAACCTGGGACCTCAGCGCCGCGAGGCGGTTGTGCTAACCACTAGGCCACCGTGCTGCCCTCTGGGAACAGTGATGTTGGGATGTTCCAGACATGGCAATGGGGGTTCCTGGGAGAGGGTGCTTAACGAATGACTACACCTGGTAGGGGTCTGCCCTCGGAATGTTCTGGAGACAGGACAGACACTATTCTGGACAGGCTGGACCACGGTAGCACAGTGGTTGGCAAGGTTGCTCCACAGCTCCCGGGTCCCAGGTTCGATTCCTGCTTGGGTCACTGTCTGTGTGGAGTCTGTACGTACTCCGTGTGTGTGCGTGGGTTTCCTCCGGGTGCTCCGGTTTCCTCCCACAGTCCAAAGATGTGCAGGTTAGGTGGACTGGCCAAGATAAATTGTCCTTAGTTTCCATATAGATAAGGTTGGCTTATTGGATTTTGGGGATTCGATAGATTTAACTGGTTTTCTCTTTCCAAGGGCCTAATGGCCTCCATCTGCAATGCAGTTTCTCTGATTCTATTCCTCCCATGATTGTGAAGTGTGACGATCCAGCGTTTGTTTTATTTTTTCCATTGATCGTGGAGGATTCAAATAAACTTGGAGTGGTGTCCAACCCCATCAGAAACCCAGTCCAGGGAACGGTCCAATCCGGGGTGTGGTCCAATAATTGAGCAGCGATGACAATCTCTGGTATGTTTGTATCCGGTTTGGGAAACCTGGCCGGTCTGAGTGAATCCTGTAAATCAGACTGAATGAGAAATGTAACCTCTCCCAAAGGTATCTGAATTATAAACATTTTCCTCCCACTGCCATCAAACTGACAGCGCTGCAATTCACACTTTTCCCCCCATTCCCCATCTTTAACACTGGAGTTACATTTGCTACTTCCCTCTCTGCAATGTTAATCTCTGTGCCCACTCCTCTCCCAATACCCCCTCCCACCCACTGTCCATTATATTGATGCTGAGATTATGTTCAGGCAGGGAGATTGATTATCCAGTAATTTCCCGCGTCTCTCCTTTCTCTCTCTAACAGCTAATTTACTGGGAATTGTGATTCTGTGTCGGGGAAAGTGTGGCCTCTCTACCTGCACCACTCGCTACCTGGTGGCCATGGCAACGACGGATCTGCTGTTCATTATCACTAAACCCATACTGAACAGGATCAATGGTTATTATTTCCCCTGGAATTTCCTGGTCCTCACCCCTGTGTGTTCTGTTATCGCTGTCCTGATCCCTGCAGCCTCGGACTGTTCTGTCTGGTTCACCCTCACTTTCTCCTTTGATCGATTTGTCGCCATTCGCTGCCAGAAACTGAAAACTAAATATTGCACCGGGAAAACTGCGGCTGTGGTTCTGTCAACAACCGGCCTCCTGCTCTGTGTGAAAAACATCCCCATGTACTTTATATATGAACCTGCGAGGATAATCGACAATGTCCAGTGGTTCTGTCAGCTAAAGAGAAGTTATCTCACTGACCCGGGATGGGTTGGATATTCCTGGTTTGATCAGGTTTTAACCCCATTGATCCCGTTCTTCTCAATCCTGTTGATCAACGCTCTGACAGTCAGACACATTTTACTCAGCAGTCGGGTCCGGAAGACACTGAGGGCTCAGAGTCAGGGAGACAATCGCACAGACCCAGAGATGGAGAGCAGAAGGAAGTCAATGATTTTACTCTTCAGCATCTCCGGGACTTTCATTCTCCTCTGGACCGTGTCTGTTATTAAATTTTTCTACTTGGATGTGAGAGGATTATATTACCTCACCCTTCCTCAATTTAATTTCCAACACGTCGGATGGATGCTGATGGATGTAAATTGCTGCACAAACACATTTATTTATGTGGTGACGCAGTCCAGGTTCAGGGAACAGATCAAGATGTCGGTGAAATATCCGGTTACATCAATTATTAAATTAATGAGTAAATCAAAATGACTGACAGCCCCTCAGCCAATCAGCAGTTCCAGCCGAACACTGAAAGCCTCTCAGCCAATCAGCAGCTCCTGCCGCTGACTGACAGCCTCTCAGCCAATCAGCAGCTCCAGCCGCTGACTGACAGCCACTCAGCCAATCAGGAGCTCCAACCGAACACTGAAAGCCTCTCAGCCAATCAGCTGTGGGGGGGGGGCACAGTCAGTGCTGGCTGTGGGGGAGGAGCACTGGTAGTGCTGGCTGTGGGGTGGGGTTACCACTGGCAGAGATGGCTGTGGGGGGGGGGAGCACTGGAAATGCTGGCTGTGGGGGAGCACTGGCAGTGCATGCTGTTGGGGGCGCACTGGAAGTGCTGTCTGTGTGGGGGAGCAATGGCAGTTCTGGCTGTGGGGGGGAGCACTGGCTGTGCTGGCTGGGGGGAGCACTAGCAGTGCTGGCTGTGGGAGGGGGGGAAGCACTGGCAGTGCAAGCTGTGTGTGGATAGCACTGGCAGTGCTGGCTGTGGGGGGGAGTGAGAACTGGCAGTGCTGGCTGTGGGGGGGGAGCACTGGCAGTGCTGGCTGTGGGGGGAGTGAGCACAGACCGTGCTGTCTGTGGGGGGAGCACTGGCAGTGCTGGCTGTGGGGGGGAGCACTGGCAGTGCAGGCTGTGTGTGGGTAGCACTGGCAGTGCTGGCTGTGGGCGGGAGTGAGCACTGGCTGTGCTGGCTATTTATAAATGACCTGGAGGAAGGCGTAGAAGGATGGGTGAGTAAAATTTCAGATGAAACTAAAGTCGGTGGAGTTGTCGACAGTGCAGAAGGATGTTACAAGTGACAGAGAGACATAGATAAGTTGCAGAGCTGGGCTGACAGGTGGCAAATTGAGTTTAATGCAGAAAAGTGTGAGGTGATTCATTTTGGAAGGAATAACAGGAAGACAGTGTACTGGGCTAATGGTAAGATTCTTGGTAGTGTGGATGAGCAGAGAGATCTCGGTGTCCATGTCCATAGATCCCTGAAAGTTGCCACCCAGGTTGAGAGGGTTGTTAAGACGGCGTACAGTGTGTTAGCTTTTATTGGTCGAGGAATGAGGTCATGTTGCAGTTGTACAAAACTCTGGTGCGGCCGCATTTGGAGTATTGTGTGCAGTTCTGGTCGCCACATTGTAGGAAGGATGTGGAAACATTGGAAAGGGTACACAGGAGATTTCCAAGAATGTTGCCTGGTATGGAGGGAAGATCTTATGAGGGAAGGCTGAGGGACTTGAGACTGTTTTCGTTAGAGAGAAGAAGGTTAAGAGGTGACTTAATTGAGGCATACAAGATGATCAGAGGATTAGATAGGGTGGACATTGAGAGCCTTTTTCCTCGTATGGTGATCTCCAGTACGAGGGGACATAGCTTTAAATTGAGGGGAGATAGATACAGGACAGATGTCAGAGGTAGGTTCTTTACTCAGAGAGTAGTAAGGGCGTGGAATGCCCTGCCTGAAACAGTAGTGGACTGGCCAACACTAAACGCATTCAAATGGTCATTGGATAGGCATATGGACGATCAGGGAATAGTGTAGATGGGCTTTAGAGGGGTTTCACAGGTCGGCACAACATCGAGGGCTGAAGGGCCTGTACTGAGCTGTAATTGTCTATGTACACCCACCCAGAGAAACACACTGACAATTGGAAATGAATCACTGAATGGTAATAGTTATAGAGACAGCTACACCCCAGAGTGCAGTGGACCCACCCAGAGAAACACAATGACAATTGGAACTGAATCACTGAATGGTCACAGTTAAAGAGACAGCTTCACCCCAGAGTGCAGTGGACCCACCCAGAGAAACACATGACAATTGGAACTGAATCACTGAATGGTCACAGTTACAGAGACAGCCACACCCCAGAGTGCAGTGGAACCACCCAGAGAAACACACGAACAACTGGATTTGAAACACTGAATGGTCACAGTCAAGTGACATATATCGTTGAAACAATGTGAGATAGATAGATAGATAGATAGATAGAATGAACAGTACAGCACAGAACAGGCACTTCGGCCCTCAATGTTGTGCCGAGCAATGATCACCATACTTAAACCCACGTTTCCACCCTATACCCGTAACCCAACAACCCCCCCCCCCCCTTAACCTTACTTTTTTTAGGACACTACGGGCAATTTAGCATGGCCAATCCACCTATCCCGCACATCTTTGGACTGTGGGAGGAAACCGGAGCACCCGGAGGAAACCCACGAACACACGTGGAGGACGTGCAGACTCCACACAGACAGTGACCCAGCCGGGAATCGAACATGGGACCCTGGAGCTGTGAAGCATTTATGCTAACCACCATGCTTCCGTGCTGCCCCGCACGGTATCTTGAATTGGGTCTGATGCTTTTTTTTTTGTGTAGACCATCATTTCCGTTGTTATTTGTTTGACAATATGATCAACATAGTCCAGTGTTTCGAAATATGTCTCTCTCAAAAAACGGATATTCTATTTTTTTGTTGCCAATTTCGTAATTTTTTTTTCATCGTTAAAAAATCTGTTAAGACATGTTGCAACCTCAATACTCCTGAGGTGGTTCCTTGAGGTGTAAATTGCAGTCTTGCGGAATATATAACTTCAGTGTTTAAGAACTAGCAGTACCTGCTAGCAGTATGAGGCTCCAATTCACTTCAGACGGAACGTGGGTTTTTCAATTCCAATCTTCGAGAGAATATTCTACCCAATCGTTGCTTTTGTTCATATTTCTGGTAAGTACCTATCACTATTGAAGGTATGTAAATCTGTGTGTGGGCGGATATCTTATTTCAAACTGTTACTAAAAATGTTTACCCTGATCTCGAGCTCACTGTTATATTGACACCTGGTCAACTATATCATTCACCTTAATCAAATATCTTCAAACATGTCTGTGGTTTGAATCCGCTTTGTCATCTGACAACAAACATCTCTTTGTAATTCCTGGCATTTATCTTGGAATTTGGAATACTGCGTGCAGTTCTGGTCGCTACATTACCAGAAGGATGTGGATGCTTTAGAGAGGGTGCAGAGGAGGTTCGCCAGGATGTTGCCTGGTACGGAGGGTGCTAGCTACGAAGAAAGGTTGAGTAGATTAGGATTGTTTTCGTTGGAAAGACGGAGGTTGAGTGGAGACCTGATTGAGGTCTACAAAATTATGAGCGGTCAGGACAGGGTGGATAGCAAGAAGCTTTGTTCAAGAATGGGGGTGTCAGTTACAAGGGGTCACGATTTCAAGGTGAGAGGGGGAAAGTTTATGGGAGATGTGCGTGGAAATTTTTTAACGCAGAGGGTGGTGGGTGCATGGAACGCTTTGCTAGCGTAGGTGGTAGAGGCGGGCACGATAGCATCATTTAAGACACATCTGGACAGATATATGAACGGGCGGGGAACAGAGGGAAGTAGATCAATGGAAAATAGGAGACAGGTTTAGATAAAGGATCTGGATCGGCGCAGGCTGGGAGGGCCGAAGGGCCTTTTCCTGTGCTGTAATTTTCATTGTTCTTTGTTCTTAATGAAGTTATAGAACATAGAACATAGAACAGGCCCTTCGGCCCTCAATGTTGTGCCGAGCCATGATCACCCTACTCAAACCCACGTATCCACCCTATACCCGTAACCCAACAACCCCCCCCCCCCTTAACCTTACTTTTATTAGGACACTACGGGCAATTTAGCATGGCCAATCCACCTAACCCGCACATCTTTGGACTGTGGGGGGAAACCGGAGCACCCGGAGGAAACCCACGCACACAGGGGGAGGACGTGCAGACTCCACACAGACAGTGACCCAGCTGGGAATCGAACCTGGGACCCTGGAGCTGTGAAGCATTTATGCTAACCACCATGCTACCCTGCTGAGTTATATTGAGTTAAATCTTGAAGAATGTTAGATTGGATCTCAGTTAAGGCAGTCACTCTGAAGCAAGGTAGTGGAAGTAAGAATGGAATCACACTGAGTGTGGGTCACTAACCAGAGAGGAATATCTGACAGAGGGAAAAAGGATTACTGGAAATATCTGTCAGTGTAGAATTGTACTGAGTGTGGGTCACTAACCAGAGTGGAATATCTGACAGCGGGAACAAGGATTACTGGAAATATCTGTCAGTGTAGAATTGTACTGAGTGTGGGTCACTAACCAGAGTGGGATATCTGACAGCGGGAACAAGGATTACTGGAAATATCTGTCAGTGTAGAATTGTACTGAGTGTGGGTCACTAACCAGAGTGGAATGTCTGACAGTGGTGAACAACGATTACTGGAACTATCTGTCAGTGTAGAATTGTACTGAGTGTGGGTCACTAACCAGTGTGGAATATCTGACAGCGGAAACAAGGATTACTGGAAGTATCTGTCAGTGTAGAATTGTACTGAGTGTGGGTCACTAACCAGTGTGGAATGTCTGACAGTGGTGAACAAGGGTTACTGGTAGTATCTGTCAGTGTAGAATTGTACTGACTGTGGGTCAGTAACCAGAGTGGAATATCTGACAGCGGTGAACAAGTATAATATCAAAGACAAGTACAGCACAGGAACAGGCCCTTCGGCCCTCCCAGCCTGCGCCGACCATGCTGCCCGTCTAAACTCAAATCTTCTGCACTTCCTGGGTCCGTATCCCTCTATTCCCATCCTGTTCATGTATTTGACAAGACGCCCCTTAAACGTTACTATCGTCCCTGCTTCCACCACCTCCTCCGGCAGCGAGTTCCAGGCACCCACTACCCGCTATGCAAAAATCCTGCCTCGTACATCTACTCTAAACCTTGCCCCTCGCACCTTAAACCTATGCCCACGAGTAATTGACCCCTCTACCCTGGGGAGAAGCCTCTGACTATCCGCTCTGTCTATGCCCCTCATAATTTTGTAGACCTTTATCAGGTCACTTCTCAACCTCCGTCATTCCAGTGAGAACAAACCGAGTTTATTCAACCGCTCCTCATAGCTAATGCCCTCCATACCAGGCAACATCCTGGTAAATCTCTTCTGCACCCTCTCTAAAGCCTACAAATCCTTCTAGTAGAGTGGCGCCCAGAATTGAACACTATACTCCAAGTGTGGCCTAACTAAGGTTCTATACAGCTGCAACATGATATGCCAATTCTTATACTCAAAGCCCCGGCCAATGAAGAAAAGCATGTCGTATGCCTTCTTGACTACCTTCTCCACCTGTGTTGCCCCTTTGAGTGACCTGTGGACCTGTACACCTAGATCTCTCTGACTTTCAATACTCTTGAGGGCTCTGCATTGGACCTTCCAAAATGCATTACCTCACATTTGTCCGGATTAAACTCCATCTGCCATCTCTCTGCCCAAGTCTCCAAACGATCTAAATCCTGCTGTATCCTCTAACAGTCCTCATCGCTATCCGCAATTCCACCAACCTTTGTGTCGTCCGCAAACTTACTAATCAGTTACATTTTCCTCTAAATCCTGTATATGTACTACGAACAGCAAAGGTCCAATCAGAAAAGCAAGTGTAATTATTAATTGTGGAGGCCAATTCACAGGGTGTCTTTAAGACAGAGATAGATAGGTTCTTGATTAATATGGGGATCAGGGGTTATGGAGAGAAGGCAGAGGAATGGGGATGAGAAAATATAAGAACACAAGAACTAGGAGCAGGAGTAGGCCATCTGGCCCCTCGAGCCTGCTCCGCCAATCAATGAGATCATGGCTGATGTTATGTGGACTCAGATCCACTTTCCGGCCCGAACACCATAACCCTTAATCCCTTTATTCTTCAAAAAACAATCTATCTTTACCTTAAAAACATTTAATGAAGGAGCCTCAACTGCTTCACTGAGCAAGGAATTCCATTGATTTACAACCCTTTGGGTGAAGAAGCTCCTCCTAAACTCAGTCCTAAATCAACTTCCCCTTATTTTGAGGATATTCCCCCTAGTTCTGCTTTCACCCGCCAGTGGAAACAACATGCCCGCATCTCTCCTATCTATTCCCTTCATAATTTTATATGTTTCTATAAGATCCCCCTCATCCTTTTAAATTCCAACGAGTACAGTCCCAGTCTACTCAACCTCTCCTCATAATCCAACCCCTTCAGTTCTGGGATTAACCTAGTGAATCTCCTCTGCACACCCTCCAGCGCCAGTACATCCTTTCTCAAGTAAGGAGACCAAAACTGAACACAATACTCCAGGTGTGGCCTCAATAACACCTTATACAATTGCAGCATAACCTCCCTAGTCTTAAACTCCATCCCTCTAGCAATGAAGGACAAAATTCCATTTGCCTTCTTAAACACCTGTTGCACCTGTAAACCAACTTTCTGCGACTCATGCACTAGCACACCCAGGTCTCTCTGCGCAGCAGCATGCTTTAATATTGCATCATTTAAATAATAATCCCGTTTGCTGTTATTCCTACCAAAATGGATAACCTTACATCAGCCATGATTGAATGGCGGAACAGACTCGAGGGGCCGAGTGGCCTAATTCTGCTCCCATGTCTTATGGTCTTATGATGTCCTACTGGGAGCTAACACGGATGCCATTTGTCTGACAACCCTAATCCTCACCAGTACTTCACCCCCCCCCCCACCCACCCAGCTTTATTAACATCCCTCCACCAACCTAGTCAAGGCCACTCTGAACCGCCCCCACCTCCCTTCAACGCCCTGAACCCTGGCAGTGAAATCCCGGTGGTCTCAAGGTGGTCAGATGCCAGGTAGACTCCCAGGGTGCTGTCCCTGACCACCTCTCCGTTGGCCTTTCCGTTGAGTCTGCCAATAGGGTGAAAATAGGGAGGTGAATCGAGGCATAGATTCCAAAAGCAGGGAGAGCATGTTGGAGTTGTATCGAACTTTGGCGAAGCCACAGCTGGAGCACTGGGTGTAATTCTGGTCACCACATTACAGGAAGGATGTGATTGTGCTGGAGGGGGTGCAGAGGAGATTCACCAGGATGTTGCCTGGGATGGAGCGTTTCAGTTATAAAGAGAGGTTGGATAGGCTTGGGTTGTTTTCGGTGGAGCAGAGAAGACTGAGGGGCGACCTGATCGAGGTGGACAAGATTATGAGGGGCAGGGGCAGAGTGGATAGGGAGCAGCTGTTCCCTTTCGTTCAAGGGTCAGTTACGAGGGGGACACATGTTCAAGGTGAGGGGGGTATTTGAGGAAAAAGCTTTGTACCCAGAGGGTGGTGACGGTCTGGAACGCTGGATAAACACTGAGCATGTCACAACATTCAAGGTTATGGGCCAAGTGCTGACAAATGGGATTATCTAGACAGGTCAGGGATCACGGCCAATCCACCCAACCTGCACGTCTTTAGACTGGGAGGAAACCGGAGCACCCGGAGGAAACCCACGCACACACGGGGAGAACGTGCAGACTCCGCACAGACAGTGACCGAAGCCGGGAATCGAACCTGGGACCCTGGAGCTGTGAAGACACAGTGCTAGCCACTGTGCAAGCGTGAACGTGAAATCCAGACCGCCGTGGGTGCAGTGAGCAGGGTGACTGGGGCCCAGCCCGGTGAGGAGCCTGATTCGCGGTTCTAGTGCGATTGCGATGTACCCACTGTGCCTGGATCAATGACGAGCTCCGTACGGTCGGTGAATTGTGTCCACTGAGAGGTAAATAGATAGATAAAGAGAGATGGAGGGATCGATAGTCTTTAAAATATTTTAATTATATGTTTTCCATTGATAGTAAAAAGCATCAACACAGAAAGTGGAAGTAACATAATACGACCTCAGAAAACCACAATCCATCCCCCTCCCCCAGAAGGAAACGGCCCTTCCAATACCAATAAGGATCAAACCCTGACCCCTCCCGAACAGCTCAGCATCCGAAGACACGGACAAAAATGTGGTTGTCTTTCGGTAGCTCTAGAGAACACCGGCCCTCCACTCGCGTAAAGGAACCACTCATCAAGTCACCGTCAACAACTGGGGTGGCGCAGTGGTCAGCACTACTGCCTCACAGCACCAGAGTCCCAGGTTCGCTTCCCCGCTGGGTCACTGTCTGTGTGGAGTCTGTATGTTCTCCCCGTGTCTGCGTGGGTTTCTTCGGGTGCTCCGGTTTCCACCCAACCTGTACATCCTTGGACACTGAGGGACAATTTAACACAGCCAATCCACCTAACCTATACATCTTTGGACACTAAGGGACAATTTAACACGGCCAATCTACCTAACCTGCACATCTTTGGACACTAAGGGACAATTTAACACAGCCAATCCACCTAACCTATACATCTTTGGACACTAAGGGACAATTTAACACGGCCAATCCACCTAACCTGCAAATCTTTGGACACTAAGGGACAATTTAACACGGCCAATCCACCTAACCTGCACATCTTTGGACACTAAGGGACAATTTAACACGGCCAATCTACCTAACCTGTTCATCTTTGGACACTAAGGGACAATTTAACACGAGCAATCCACCTAACCTGTACATCTTTGGACACTGAGGGACAATTTAACACGGCGAATCCACCTAACCTGTACATCTTTGGTCTGTGGGAGGAAACCGGAGCACCCGGAGGAAATCCACGCACACATGGGGAGAACGTGCAGACTCCGCACAGACAGTGACACAAGCCGGGAATCCAACTTGCGATCCTGGCGCTGTGAAGCAACAGTGCTAACCACTGCGCTACCGTGCTGTTCCCCATAAATTCTTTATTTCCTAACAGAGCCACATGTTACCTCCACTCTGGGCTCTGACTGTGATCTGTTTCAATACCTAGTCCTCAGAATGTGGAGCACGGGTCCGAGATTTCGATTGCCAAATATTCCAAATCTGCCAGGGTGTTAATGGTCGAAACAGGAACCCATTTATTAATGACAATCGCTGCACCTCAATCCCTTCCCTCAAAGCCAGAATGACACAACTGACTCACCCAACCCCTTCCGCAATCAGAGCTGATACTTCACCCACATGTGAGTCTTCTGCATCAGCATTTAGATTATGTAGGTCAACAAAAAGCCTCAACATTTTTACCGGGCCACCCTTAAGTTCCAAGTGATCAATCGAATTGGGGGCCTCCCAATCCCCACCCCCATCCCGGAGTCAGTCATTTCAAGGAGATGTATACTGCTCTCTCTCTGTATGTTAAACAAGGTTGTTACATCACTTGATTTTTTAAAAGTGATAACTGTTCTCTGTAGAGAATTCAAACCTGCTGTCTTGGTTTAAAAAGTGTTTTGGCTTATGGATGTTGTTAGGAAAGTTACTAATGGTTACCTATAGAGTATGGTATCTTTGGGAGGTTTCAGTGTTGGTAGTTGGTAAGATGTTTACTGTGTGTTTATAAAATGTTAACTGAGTTCATCGAATTAGCTTTGTTTTTCTTTAAAAATGGGCAGCTCGGTAGCATAGTGGTTAGCACAATTGCTTCACAGCTCCAGGGCCCCAGGTTCGATTCCCGGCTTCGGTCACTGTCTGTGCGGAGTCTGCACATCCTCTCCGTGTGTGCGTGGGTTTCCTCCGGGTGCTCCGGTTTCCTCCCACAGTCCAAAGATGTGCAAGTTAGGTGGATTGGCCGTGCTAAATTGCTCTTAGTGTCCAAAGTTGCCCTTAGTGTTGGGTGGGGCTACTGCGTTATGGGGATAGGGTAGAGGTGTTGTCCTTGAGTAGGGTGCTCTGTCCAAGAGCCGGTGCAGACTCGATGGGCCGAGTGGCCTCCTTCTGCACTGTAAATTCTATGATATCACAGCTGAACCAAATACCCCGATTGAGCACAAAAATAGTAAAAGAAACATTACTATCAAATGTCAATAACAGCATTCCCCATTCATTTCCCAACCCACAGCAATCAAACGCCAAACATAACGCACTTCATTAGAACCAAGTCCATGCTGTTCAATGAAAGCATCAAGGTCAAAGTCTTTCGATTCTGAAGTGAGAGACAGCCTCGCCGGATACACCGCCCCGAATTGTACCCCCTTCTTGTGCAAGGCGGCACAAGACTTGATAAAGACTCCCTGTTTCCTCGCCAGCTCAGTTGCCACATCCCGGCAGCTCCGAAGAAGATGGCGCTCGCTCGTGCAATCTTGATGTCCCTTGACCCACTTCAGGACCTGCTCCTTCTCCAGGAAACTATGAACATGGAGGGTGGCTGCAGGTTCCAGTCCACTTGGCCCAGATTTCTGACCAAGAGTCTAATGGATTCAGTCTAACTCCAGAGGGGACACAGGAGCACCCACCCACCATCATATTCGCAAACATCAGGAGAAAGATTATTATTCCAAATGGCCCAGGTGGGCTTCAGTAAAGTTACTGTGAAAAGCCCCTAGTCGCCACATTCAGGCACCTGTTCAGGTACGGGAATTGAACCCGGGCTGCTGAATTGTTCTGCATCACAAGCCAGCTATTTAGCATACTGTGGTAAACCAGCCCCTCCATCCCCCTCCGGCAACCCCACGATTCTCGAGGTCGTCAACTCTGGACTTCAGGGCAGCACTTTGGCGCACGGGGTTAGCCCTACTGCCTCACGGCGCTGAGGTCCCAGGTTCGATCCCGGCTCTGGGTCACTGTCCGTGTGGAGTTTGCACATTTTCCCCGTGTTTGCGTGGGTTTCGCCCCCAGCACCCGAAGATGTGCAGGCTAGGTGGATTGAACACGCTCAATTGCCCCTTAATTGGAAAAAATGAATTGGGTACACTAATTTAAAAAAACCCCGGTTTTCAATCTCTCGCTCTCGTTGGCCAGCACCGCTATCTCAGTCTCCAGCTACACAAGGTGCTCGCTTTAACTCGACAATGCTTTCTCCACATCCTCTCACATCCCCAATATTTGGGCGGGGAACAGAGGGAAGTAGATCCTTGGAAAATAGGCAACAGGTTTAGATAAAGGATCTGGATCGGTGCAGGCTGGGAGGGCCGAATAGCCTGTTCCTGTGCTGTAATTTTATTTTGTTCTTTCTGTTCAATAAGCTTCTTCCCCACCTGTGTAGACCCAGTCTCCAGAGTGGCTCCCAGCCTCTGCGATTGACCTTCGCAAGCTCGACCACGTCAACCTCCAGCATCCGTCGAAGTGGAGGCCAATGTTTCCACCAGCTCACGAGCGGACGTGTTTCCGGGGAGGCCTCTGTCATCGACCCAGCGTCCACCGTATTCTCCATGGATCAGCTTGGCCATACCTCCAAATCGGCTAGTTTCAGCATTGAAACAGTGCAGGTAGTCTGTGAACTTAATCAAAGACATTTTTCTGCGGAAGCTTCTCCGAAACTCCGGGTAAAAGGGACTTTAAAACAAGGATTAAAGAAGGAGCTCCCCAACGAGTCACTGGATATCAGATAGGGAGTGAAATAGAGAAAGAGATCGAGAGACATACAGAGGGGGGGGGGGGGGTGAGGAAGAGTTAGTACGCTATTGTAATAGATAGCAAGGAAGATTAATATAGAGAGAGTGGCCAGAGAGCTAGAGATAGAGATAGGGAGAGAGAAACAGCAAGAGATACATGTGTAGATGTGTGTCAGAGATAGAGACACAGAGAGAGTGTTACTAGTGGTGTACCATAAGGATCTGTTTTGGGGCCACTGCTGTTTGTCATTTTTATAAATGACCTGGAGGAGGGCGTAGAAGGATGGGTGAGTAAATTTGCAGATGACACTAAGGTCGGTGGAGTTGTGGACATTGCAGAAGGATGTTACAAGTTACATAGAATTTGCAGTGCAGAAGGAGGCCATTCGGCCCATCGAGTCTGCACCGGCTCCTGGAAAGAGCACCCTACACAAGGGTGTGGGATCCGAGAGAGCAGGACGACATGATGTCTGAATCCCGATACGCAACCCCTTTGTGACTCTGTTCACAGAGGAGGAGGAAAAGTGAGGTGTCCAGATGATGTAAAATAGGAACCGCTTGAGGGAAGCGATATCCTTTGTGATGGAACCTGCACGTATGTTTGTTTGTTCATGTTTTGTTTGCTTGTTGTATGTTAAGGGTTTGATTGCAGATCTTTTCAGCTGAAAAGATTGTGACCACCTCACATAATCAGCTAAAATGTCTGGAGCACAGCTCAACTTTTCACAAGGAGTATCTTGGCTCCTCCCTTGTTTTTTAGGTGCACCTCTATTCGGTGAATAGAGGCTGCAAATCCACGGTAAACACATTCCTGCCCGTTCATCCCAGGTTACTCAAGCAGTGGAGAAACGGCACTGAGGACCCGCCCTGTCTGAGAACCCACTTTGGTCAGCCAAGCTCGGGTACGGCACAGCACGTCCTACCCGGGGATTCCAACCAAATCTTACCCGTAGCGGCCCATACGCAACTCATTCGACCTTTTGTTTCAAATTTGTTTTCATTTTTAGTTAGGTAGCCCTTAGGCCGCCATCCCACATGCTATTTACGTCCAAGAACATTCGGATGGTAATTTGCAAAGCCTGCGAGACGGCTCGCAGGAGGAAAAGTTGTTAGGTGTATTTCTGTTCCTAAATTCGCTTTTGAAAAAAAAAAATGAGGGGAGTCACAGGGTGTGACTTGGCCAGTCATTTTAATGGGTCAATTGGAATTGGAGGACAGATACACTAACAAGTACGGATATTAAACTGTATTGACAGATACTGTGCTTGATCCCATAGCTTTCGAAGAGTCGATGGAGGGTTCACAGCAAGGATCGGCCATACAGGAGGAAGAGAAAGAGAATGAAGAGAAGACCATGATGGAAGCCTACCTATTACTGTTAAACGTTATATTTGTATATGTGGAAGCGAGTCACGTTTCCCCCACAACCCCCGCCATCAATGTTTCCCTCACACCAACAGCCCCGTGCTCAGCTCTGATCAGCGAAGTCCAGACCTGGTGCACAAAATTTATGACGTGGTATTCAATGTCATACGTGATTGAATCACTGCTAGTGATTGCAATCCTCTGCATTGTAGTACAGACCCTCAGGTTGAGGAAATGGAAAAGGAGAGCCTCCCGTTCCTGCCCCTCAACCATCTACGGAGTTCAATCCCCTATTTTTCTGTTTCCACAAATCCCCCAACCCCTTGATGCCTAGGAAATGTGTAAAGCAACATATAAATAAAGAACATGCTAATGTATTATATGGTTCTGAACTCGACTGCCGAGTCAGAAAGCGATATGTACTGTGGTATGAATGGATAAGGTTTTTAGACTAATAAAATGTTTAAGGATAAGGATAATAGTTGTGATAGGTAGAGGTTCCCAGTTTTGGTAATGCATGTCCCCTTTGACATAGCGCCAAGTAGAAATGTCAGATAAAAATGTTTTTCTTCCCATAGTTAAAGACAGAGTAGACGCCCAGGAACGTGCTGAGGTCAGGGAACCCCAAGAAGGCACCCAGAAGCACTTGTAGCAACGTGCATAGGTGATCCTTCACAATTATATTGTGAGGATCACAAGGAGGGAATGTAGCCACCTAAGATGGACACTTGGCTAAGAAAATGGAGAACTGCTAAGACTGCAGGGAGAAAACAGTCTTAGTGAGGACAAGCAGGGTGCAGGAGACTAATTTGCATTCTGCACGTACAGAAACCAGTTTGTGGCCAGGTGCAGAACCTCAGCCAAAGTTGTAAATTGCAACAGCGATTTACATAGTAATGAGGTGATCCAGATCCAGGCCCGCACAATAGAAACATTTGGGTATGAATAGATACTTTTCAGTAGAGGCCCAGACAAAACGGCACCATAAGTATCCATCACAAAGACCCATAGAGACCGCCCCACCCATCGAGGAACGACCCTCAGATTGGGTGTTTGGAAACTATCGATTGGGAGAAGGCCCAATCGATATGGTGCAGCACGGTAGCATAGTGGTTAGCATAAATGCTTCACAACTCCAGGGTCCCAGGTTCAATTCCCGGCTGGGTCACTGTCTGTGTGGAGTCTGCACGTCCTCCCCGTGTGTGCGTGGGTTTCCTCCGGGTGCTCCGGTTTCCTCCCACAGTCCAAAGATGTGCGGGTTAGGTGGATTGGCCATGCTAAATTGCCCATAGTGTCCTAAAAGTAAGGTTAAGGGGGAGGTTGTTGGGTTACGGGTACAGGGTGGATACGTGGGTTTGGGTAGGGTGATCATGGCTCGGCACAACATTGAGGGCCGAAGGGCCTGTTCTGTGCTGTACTGTTCTATGTTCTATGATCTATATCCAGCAGGAAGAGACCGCCCCGAAGAGGCACGGACTTTGGGGGGGACCTATAAAAGTGGACCCCGCACATGGTCCTGTCTGTTGTTTCTGGCTCCGGCTCTCTGCTGTCTTCATCGCTTGCTGATACATCGCATCCTGACTCCAGTTCCATCACTAGCCGTTGAGCCACCAGCCACCGAACCGTAAGTGCCAGTACGACGCTCGCTACGAGATCCAGATTCTGCTAAACCCTAACGAGTGTAAGACCCCGAGAGTTGCAGACCAAGGACGGGACGAAGGCCTCGCTCCCTGACCTTGCCTGTTCCTGCTTAGATAAGTATTTATTCGTTTAGTTTAAAAGTAACTTAGTCTCTTAGCGTATGCATGTGTATTTATTATATTTGTTATAATAAACACAATCGTTTGAACTTACTAATCGGTGTACAGATTTATTACTTTGAACCTGACCTTGATATACTTGTGCGGTGTCTAAATACGGCACCTGGCGACTCCTGAGCAGAATTACATACACAGAGCCATAGTAGTGCTAAGCACACGGCCTTTAAACGGAGGCGTGTTAATTCACTCCAATAAAACACGTAACACCCAAGTAAAACGTGCAACACCTGCCCCGCTCATCTCCTATAACCTTTGCCACATGAAGGGCAGCACGGTGGCGCAGTGGGTTAGCACTGCTGCCTCACGGCGCCGAGGTCGCAGGTTCGATCTCGGCTCTGGGTAACTGTCCATGTGAAGTTTGCACATTCTGCCCGTTTTTGCGTGAGTTTCGCCCCCACAACCCAAAGATGTGAAGGGTAGGTATATTGGCCACGCTAAATTGCACCTTAATGGGAACAAAAATCAATTGGGTACTCTAAATTTATAAACAAATCTTTGCACACGGACCTTAAACCTAGTGACTGACCCCTTTAACCTAGGAAAGAGTGCCTATCCATCCACCCTATCCATGGCCCTCATAATCTAGCAGATCTCTCTGGTTACCCCACAACCTCCTTCTTTCAAATGAAACAGTCTGAATCTATTCAGCCTCTTCACATAGCTAACACCCTCCAGAACAGGCAACAACCTCTTAAATCTACTCAGTACCTCTCCAAAGCCTCCATATCTTTCTGGGAGTGGGGTGACCAGAATTGTGCGCAGTATTCTGTCCGGCCTTACCATGTAGCATGACTTGCCCGTTTTTGTACTCAATACACCAATCAATAGATATATAGAGAAATACAGCACAGAACATGCCCTTCGCCCACGATGTTGCGCCGAACTTTTGTCCTAGGTTAATCATAGAATTTTGGACACTTTTTCATGGCCAATCCACCCAACCTGCACATCTTTGGACTGTGGGAGGAAACCGGAGTACCCGGAGGAAACCCACGCAGTCACGGGGAGGATGTGCAGACTCCACACAGACAGTGACCCAAGTCGAAATCGAACTTGGGACCCTGGAGCTGTGAAGCAATTGTGCTATGCACAATGCTACCGTGCTGCCCTTAAGAAGTTAACCTACACTCCATTATTCTGCCCTAATCCATGTACCTATCCAATAGCCGCTTGAAGGTCCCTAACTTTTCCGACTCAACTACTTCCACAGGCAGTGCATTCCATGCCCCCACTACTCTCTGGGTAAAGAACCTACCTCTGACATCCCCTCTATATCTTCCACCATTTATCTTAAATTTATGTCTCCTTGTAATGGTGTGTTCCACCCGGGGAAAAAGTCTCTGACTATCTACTCTATCTATTCCACTGATAATCTTATAAACCTCTATCAAGTCGCCCCTCGTCCTTCTCCGTTCTAATGGAAAAAGGCCAAGCACCCTCAACCTTTCCTCGTATGACCTACTCTCCATTCCAGGCAACATTCTGGTAAATCTCCTTTGTTGGCAATGAAGGCAAGCATTCCATATGCTTTCTTGATTACCTAGTCCACGTGTTGCCACCTTCAAAGATCTGGAGACCTGCACGCCCAGGTCTTTCTGACTTTCTATGTTTCTAAGAGTTTTACCATTTGCGCGAAATTGCCCCCTGCTGGAAGCGCTGCGATGTGTTGGAGCTGCTGAATGAACCATCCAGCGACAGCGCCGACTTGGACAACATTTGATGTGAGATTTTACACATTTTCATCTACACTGAATATTTTCTGCCCATCAGACGCAGGAGACATTGGGAGATATTCTTTAGTAGTTTAATGTTTTATAATATTGTTGTTTACGTATAGAAATATGTATGAAGGAAAATAAAATTAAGTAAATATATATATATTTTTTAAAAATCTTAGTTTCTTATGAGGCTAATACAATTAAAACAATGCCTCACTGCACAAAGTGCGTTTGAAGTCAGAGAAGCAGATCTTTTTTATCGTTGGTTTGTTATGAGGCTGTTAATTTCATTACAGGGACAATAATGCGGTGGTCACTGGCACACGGGTAAGATTGTCCATCTCAGATATTCGCCTTCACTGGCCACGGGCTCCCTGTTTCTTGGGTCGTTGATGAACCCAGTTATGGATCCACAACATGAATCTGTCACTTGGCAGGATTTTTGAAAGTTAGGATTGATGCTTGAACACGAGGTCGCGGGTATTCCTTCCTCAAGCTCCTTTTCCAGACCTCCTCTTGCCGTCAGGATTACTCGAACAATCGCGACCATATTTAATTTATTTAAACATTGCCCAACTGCAAGCAAAGTCTATGTAAACAGTCATATGTAGGAAACTAATGTGTATACACAGTGGTCTATAGTAAATATTCTGTTCAAAAAGTGAACTACCGCAAATTGAACGTATTTAAATTGTGCCCTCCAGTAAATTGTCGATGGAAACAGACATGATGTGGAGTTGACGGCGTTTATAGATTTTTATAGCATTAACAGTGCAGAAGGAGGCCATTCGGCCCATCGTGTCTGCACCGGCTCCTGGAAAGAGCACCATACCCAAGGTTAACACCTCCACCCTATCCCCATAACGCAGTAATCCCATCCAACACCGCGTTCGACGGGGTGGGTACAGTAAGTAGCCTTACAACACCAGGTTAAAGTCCAACAGGTTTGTTTCGAATACTAGTGTTTCACCCGAGGAAGGAGCTGTGCTCCGAAAGCTATTATTTGAAACAAACCTGTTGGACTTTAACCTGATGGCGTAATACTACTTATGATGTAAACAGTGCACTGAGGTAAACAGAGTCTATGTAAACAGTGATGTGGAGATGCCGGCGTTGGACTGGGGTGAGCACAGTAAGAAGTCTTGCAACACATGGTTAAAGTCCAACAGATATGTTTCAAATCACGAGCGTGCTTTCTTGCATCTTTATAGAAACTTAATGTCAACCTCAAACTTGATGGGCAACCTCAAACAAACCATTGTCTACAGCAAACTAAGCAGCCTTCAGAACAGCGACCACGACACCACAGAATCCTGCCAGGGACATCTCTGCAAGACATGCCAGATCATTGACATGGGTAACACCATTACACGTGAGAACACCATCCACCAGGTACACGGTACATACTCCTGCGACTGGGCCAACGTTGTCTTCCTCATACGCTGTAAGAAAGGATGGCCAAAGTGTGGTACATTGCCGAGACCATGCATTCGCGACAACGGATTACCGGATATCGCGAGACAATCACCAGGCTGGAATGTCCGCTCCTGTCGGAGAACCCTTCAGCAGTCAAGTGTTTTCAGCCTCTGATCATCGGGTAAGTGATACGTACGGTCTCAAAAGGAAACTTGGATTCATGTTGCATCACATTCACGCCCCTCCCCCCTCTCCCCGCACCATCTGCCCTGGGCTTGCCAAATCCTCCCAGCTATTTTGATTTGACACAATTCACACCTCTTTAACTTGCGGTTACCTCTCTCTCTGGATCTGTAAAGACTTAATTCCCTGCAAATGGTCGCATTCAAACTATCGTCTTGCACCTTTGACGTTGTCTGTATAGATGTTTCTGGAACCTACCTCTTCATTCAGCAGAGGAAGGAGCAGTGCTCCGAAAGCTCGTGATTTTAAACAAACTTGGACTTTAACCTAGTGTTGTAAGACTTCTTACATTGTAAACAGGTCTGGACTGGAAACAGAATCTATGTAAACAGTGTACTCCAACAGTCTATGTAATCGGTGCCCGACAGTAAACAGAGAATATGAAAAGAGAGCCTCCAGTAAACAGACTTTACGTAATATGTGCTCTGCGGTCAACAGTCGATGTAAACAGTACCTTACAGTATATATAGTCGAAAGAAACAGTGTCCCACAGTAAACAGTGTCAATATGAACAGTACACTACACTAAACATAGTTTATTTAAACCGTGTCTGACAGTAACAGTCTCCGTAAATTGTGTACGGATGTAAACAGAGTATATGTGAACAGCTCCTTATTGCAAACACGGCCAATATAAACATTGGCCTGCAGTAAACATAACCTGTGTGGACAGTGTCATAAAGTAAACACAGTCTATGCAAACAGTGCAATAGAGTAAACACAGTCAATGTAATCCATGACATACATTCCAGAAAGCCTTTGTACACAGTGCCTATAGTGCACAGAGTCTCTGAAAACAGTGCCGAAATGTAAACAGAGTATAAATTCTACAGAAAACAGTGTCGAAGGAAACACTGCCCAACAGTAAACAGGGTATCTCGAAATAGTGCACTATAGTAAATGGGGTTTATTATAAACGTGTCCGGCAGAAAACAGCGTTTACGTAAACTGTGCCCTAAAGTAATCATATTCAATTTACAAAGTGCCGTACAGTAAACAGAGTGTATTTATACGGTGTCAACAGTAAACAATGTTTATGTAAACCGTACACTGCTGTAAACAGAGTCCATGTTAACAGTGACACACAGTAAACTCAATCTATTAAAACGGTATTCTATAGTATTACGTTACTATCAACAGTATTTTAAAAGAGATCGCTGCAGTAAACAAACTTCTTAACAGTGCTCTGCAGGAATTGGAATCGGTTTAAACAGTGCTTTACAGGAAACAGAAAGTATACTAAAACCGTGCCCTCAAGTCGACAGTTCCTATTTAAACATGTTACCGAAGAAAACAGCCTTTTTACAGTGTTCTTCAGTCTTCTTCAACAGTCCCCAGATTAAATAGTCTAAACAGCGCCCGATAGAAAAGTATATTTCAATCTCTATGCAGTTCGCGGACTCCAGTTAAAAAAATGTCCGACATAAGAACGATTGTATTTAGCCAGAGCCGCACGGAAAACACAATCCAGAAATACAGTAATTTAGAATAAACAGCCGATATTTCAACAGTGCCCTACAGTAAACAGAATAAATTTTAACTGTGAACTGAAACTATTTCAACTGAGCTCCACATTAAATCGAGTTTATTTAAACGGTGTCCCACATTAAACGAAATCTACTTAACCTGCTGCAGTAAATCTCGTTTATTTAATCCGTGTCCTACTGGAAACAAAGTCTATTTAAGCAGCTCCCTATTGGTAACACACTCTCTTTAAACAGCGCCCTAAAGTAAGCAGGATAGATTTTAACCGTGAATAGAAACCATTTAAACCGTGCTCTACATTAAATCTAGTCTACTTTAGCCGTCTCATACTGGAAACAAAGTCTATTTAAGTAGCTCCTTGTAGTTAATAAAGTCTCTTTAAACAGAAGACTACATTAAACAGCATAGACTTTTAGCGGGTCCAACAGAGAGCAGAGTCTATTTTCACAGTGCCCGGCAGGAAATAGAATTCAGCATGTTGAATTATTTGCCATTTTTCAGAGAGGTGGACTTCATAAGTTACTACCTTTTACTTCATAATTTAGTACCTTATTAGTTTTTTACACTTATTTTGTAACAATAGTGATTTCCACATCGAGTTAAGCTGTTTGAGTTTTGACATTTGTTTTCAGAGACGCTGATATCATAATTTACTACTTTTTCCACATATTTATTCTTAGACTGAAGTGATTTTCCAATCTGAGTTCTTTGCCAATTGTCATAAGGGACATGGACTTCATAATTTTCTACTGTTTTTAGAATTCTTATTTTGCCACCAAAGCCTTTTTCGCATCGAGTTAAGGATTTTTATTTATTTGCCATTTGTTTTCAGAGAGATGGACATCATCATTTACACCTTTTTGCCAGAATTTATTTTACAACCAAAGTCCTTTTCTCATCGAGTTCATCATTTTGTGTCATTTGCCATTTGTTTTCAGAGAGGTGGACTTCAGAATTTACTACATTGTACCAGATATTAATTGTGTAACAAAAGTGAGCTTCTCATCTCATTTTGCTTACTTGCCATTTGTTTTCAAAGTCTGTGCAATTGTAAATTACAAAGTTCTGCCAGATATTTATTTTGCAACTAAACTGGTTTTGTGATCAATGAAACAATTTGAGTTATGTCCCATTGGTTTTCAGAGAGCTGAACGTCATAATTTACTACATTTTGCATCATGTTAATATTCTTATAAAATTGATTGTCTCATCAAGTTAAGCAATTTGACATATTTGCCATTTGTTTGAGAGGTTAATATGAGAATGTCGTACACGGTTTACATATACTTTGTTTACCGTATGGCACTGTCGGCATAGACTCTATTTCCTGTAGGGCACTGTTTACATAGACTGTTTACTGTAGAGGACTATTTACATAGACTCTGCCTGCTGAAGAACATTGTTTACATAGACTCTTTACTGTAGGGCACGGTTTACATCGACTCTGTTTACTCTTGGGAACAGTTTTATCGACTCTTTTTAATGTGGTATACGATTTACATAAACACTGATGTGGAGTTGCCGGCGTTGGACTGGGGTGAGCACAGTAAGAAGTCTTACAACACCAGGTTAAAGTCCAACAGGTTTGTTTCAAACACGAGCTTTCGGAGCGCAGCTCCTTCTTCAGGAGCTGTGAAAGCTCGTGTTTGAAACAAACCTGTTGGACTTGAACCTGGTGTTGGAAGACTTCTTACTGTACATAAACACTGTTTGCTGTACGGCACTGTTTAAATTGCGTCTGATTACTGTAGCACACCACTTAATCAGGCTGTTTATTCTACGGGTCTGTTTAAGTAGAAATTTACTGCAGCATGCTGTGAAAAGTTTAGTTTTAATTTTAAAGTGACTCTACTGCTGGCGTGGTTTATGAATGATCTGTTTACTGCCGGGACACCGTTTAAAAAGACTCCGATTTATTTACCAACTGTTAAATGGAGTCAGTTCACTGCAGGGCACTGTTTAACAAGGTCCAATTTGTTGTAGTTGACTTTTTTAACAGACTGTTTACTGTGGGGCTTTTTAAAAAATCAATATAAACGTAAAGAATAATTATATGGAACCTTAACCTGCCAAATAAATGTAGCCCGCAGTCTCCTGCCTCTGCCAGGCCGAAAATATTCGCTGTAAATGAAAATTAGTAAAAACTCACCAGAAATGCGGGTAAGATTCCAAGTTGGCGCTGTAGCTGGATGGTTGAGGCAGCAGCTCCAGCGCATCGCAGAGCTTCCAGCAGGGGGGCAATACCGTCCGGAAGTTAGAATATGGAAGCCTGTACGCCGTAACTTCCGGGTCTGTGCAGCGCACCAGTCTTTTAAATCGGTGGCTGGAGAGGAAGGTCCCGGCCATTCTTTCCAATTTAAACAATTGAAATTGTTGCCAATTTAAACAATCTCGACAGTAAACAGTCTCTTTTGCCCTAGGGTGAAGGAAACAAACTTCAACTGCACCAAATTAAACAGAGTCCATTTGAACAATAACCTACACAACATAGAGTGTATTTAACCAATGTCCTGTGCTAAACGGAATTTGAGTAGTGTCCTACAGTATACAGAATCTGTTTCAATATAGCGTACTTTGATCAGCGCTCTACAATAAGCAGTCTATTTCAACAGTGCCTGACAGTGAACAGTGCATATTTAAAGTGGCGTACAGTGAACAGTGTGTATTTAAATGGTGCCTTACAATAAACAGTCTATTTAAACAGTGCCCTACAGTAAACAGTCTGTTTAAACAGTGCGCTGCAGTGAATAGTGTGTATGTAAACAGTGCCCTGCAATGAACAGTGTGTATTTAACAGTGCCCTAAATTAAGCAGACCTTTTGGCTAAGATTGAGCCTTTTGGCTCAGATCTGGTAAGTCTCCTTTATGGGGACCATGAATTGGATTCAATTTGAATTGTTTTTTGGAGCAGGCAAAGAGCTGAATTAGGGGTTCGCCTCTGTCCACACTCTGAGCCCTGGCTGTGTAACTAAGATAAAGTAATATTAAAAAAAACAGTGCCCTACAGTGAACAGTGTGTATTTAAACAGTGCACTAAATTAAGCAGACCATTTTGCAGTGCCGTTCAGCAAACCGCATCAATTTAATCAGTGCCTTTCAGGAAACGGAAACTATTTAAACAGAGACCCCTGCAAAAATCTCAACAATGTCCAAATAAAATCATATTCTATTAAAAGTGTGCCATGCAGTCTAGTTAAACTTAATCACTTTGAACAGTGCTCTACAGTAACGCGTGTGCATGTAAACAGTGCGATACAGTAAACCATGTATTAAAACAGTGCCCGACTGCAAACAGAGTTTATTTAAACATTTTGCTCAAATAAATAGTTTCATTAAACTCCGGTAATTTGACTCCAATGAGCCTATCGAAAAAGTGTATGTAAACATAGCACTACAGTAAACAGTGTTTATGTGAACCGTACACTACAGTAAACAGAGTCTATGTAAACAGTGCCCTGTAGTAAATAGTGTTTATGTAAAACGTACACTGCTGTAAATAGTCTATGTAAGTATAGTACTACAGAAAACAGTGTTTATGTAAACCGTACACTGCTGTAAACAGAGTCTATGTAAACAGTGCCCGGCATTAAACAGTGTTTATGTAAACCGAGCACAACTGTAAGCAGAGTTTATGTAAACCGTAAACTACTGTAAACAGTCTAAATAAACAGTGCCCCTACTGTAAACAGTGTTTATGAAAACCATACAGTGCTGTAAGCAGAGTCTATATACACAGTTACCGACAGTAAACAGTTTACAGCATTGCACGGTTTACATAAATAATGTTTACTGTAGGGAACTGCTTACCTAAACACTGTTTACAGCAGTGCACGGTTTACATAAACGCTGTTCACTGTCGGGCACGGTTAACATAAACTGTTTACTGTCGGTAACTGTGTATATAGACTCTGCTTACAGCACTGTATGGTTTTCATAAATACTGTTTACAGTAGGGGCACTGTTTATTTAAACAATTTCCTACAGTAAACATTATTTATGTAAACCGTGCAATTCTGTAAACTGAGTATATTTAAACATAGGACTGCAGTCAACAGTGTTTATGTATCCCGTCATTGCTGCAAACAGTCAATATAAACAGTGCCCTACAGTAAACAGTGTTTAAGTAAACAGACATCTGCTGAAAACAGAGTTTATGTAAACAGTGCCCTACTGTAAACAGTGCTTCTGTAAACCGTCCACTGCTATAGACAGTGCCCTACAGTAAAAAGTGCTTATTTAAATCGTACACTGCTGTAAAGTGAATATAAACAGTGCCCTACAGTAAACAATGTCTATGTAAACCGTACACTGCAGGGAAGTCTATAAAAAAAACGTGCCCTACTTTAAATGGTGTTTATGTAAATAGTGCACAGCTGTAAACAGTCTATGTAAACATTGCAGTACAGTAAACAATGTTTGTTTAGTATAAATGTACAGTATAAACGGTACACTGCTCTCAACAGTCTTTGTAAACAGTGCCCTACAGTAAACAGTATTTATGTAAACAGCACACTGCTGTAAAGTCTATGTAAACGGTGCCCTACTGTAAACAGTGTTTATGTCAACCGTCCACTGCTGCAAACAATCTATGTAAACAGTGCCCTACAGAAAATAATGTTCATGTAAACCGTACACTGGTGTAAAAACTAAATATCCAGTGCCCTACAGTAAACAGTGTTTATGTAAACCAGACACTGCAGTGAAGTCGATGTAAACGGTGCCCTACTGTAAATGGTCTTTATGTAAACATTACACTGCTGTAAGCAGAGTCAATGTAAACATTGCAGTAATCAGTGTTTGTATAAACCGTGCACTGCTCTAAACAGAGTCTATGTATCCAGCGCCCAACAGTAAACAGTGTTTATGTAAACTGTACACTGCTGTAAACTGTCTATGTAAACAGTGCCCTACAGTAAACAGTTCATGTAAACCGTACACTAGTGTAAATTCTATATAAACAGTGTCCTACGCTAAACAGTGTTTCTGTAAATATGTTCAGGAGAGAGACCAGAAATTTAACGTAAAGTGCTGAAAAGTAGTATGTGTTTCTCTCAGCCTGTCTGGCCACTGCGTGGGGTGGGCGGACAATTTCTCCGACCAATCTCCATCATACTCACAACATAGGTGATTGAGGCTTTACCATAACCAGTCGAGTTCAGCATTTTGACTGAGTTGCCATTTGTTGTCAGTGAGACGGATATCATACTTTTCTATTATTTGCATGATGGTTATTTTGCAACGGGAGCGATTTTGTCATCGATTGAAGATTGTAAGTTATTTGTCATTTGTTTTCAGTGAGGCTGGTATCATAATTTTCTTTTTTTTTGTCAAATGTGTGTCTTGGAACCAAAGTGATATTCTCTGGTGTTGTAAGACTTCTTACTGTGCTCACCCCAGTCCAACGCCGGCATCTCCACATCATATTCTCATCAAGTTAAGCATTTTGACTTTTGTGCCATTTGTTGTTAGTGAGGCGGATACCATAATTTTCTACCGGAAAAGATGCTTACTTTGGAACAAAACTGATGTTCTCATCGATTGAAGCATGTTGCGTGATTTACCATTTGTTTTTTGTGAGGTTGATATCATAATTTACTACCGATAGTCAGATGCGTGTTTTGCAACCGAAATGACTGTCACATCGAGTTAAGAATTTTTAGCCATTTGCCATTAATTTCCAGAGTTGGACTTAATAATTTAGTACTTTTTGCATGTTACCTATTTTCCAACAAATTGATTTTCGCACAGAGTTAAGCATTATGACATATTTGCTATTCGTTGTAAATGAGGCGGTTATCATAATTTTGAACTGATGCCATGTTGCTTTTTTACCTGAACCACAAGACGTGAGTACTTTCTTGTATTGGAAAAATGACCACACAACTACAGTAGTATGAGAGTTCAATTATCGTTTGCTATTAGGCACAGGCTTCGTGCTATGCCGAATAATCTAAACACGGCGACTTGTTAAACTGCACCTACCAACTAAAATGATACAACTTCCAAGTGACCGGCTCTATGCATTGTAGACAAGACCTTTATCTGGATCCTCACGTGTGTCTGCTGGGATTTTTGAGGTTCGTCTCGGCTGCAGCTCGTCCTTCAGGTAGCGATCGCGATTCCATGAACTTGGCTGGTCGATATACTGCATTTAGTGGGGCAGAGGACAGTGCAAAAAGAGGCCAAATGCTGGCTACGCTGTTCTACTTATACCCCGATCTTTCGCGCTATTTTTAACGTTCCCAACTCTGGATCCAATGGATGGATAGGATTCCGATCAACCTAATCAATTATAGCCAATTAGGGGCGGGTACCTCGACGGCTTGGGCTATTGTCCAAGGCACGCATGCACTCCATTATAAGGTAAATTGGTGCCCCCAAGTCTGTTACTGTAGCTACGCTTCCATCTGCGTCCCAATGTCATGGGGAAATCAGTGATTGACCTTTAGCAGGCATGAGTTTCATTTAGGCCTGGTTTCCCTCTGCACAATACACAGAGGCTATGTGCCAACCTGACCATTATTCTTATTATGCTTTGCGGGCGGCCATTTTAGATGGCCACAACCATTTAATTTTATTGCAATAAAAGTGATTTTCTCATCGATTGAAGCAGATTGAGCCATATGCCATTGCTTTTTCAGTGAGGCAGAATCATAATGTTCTACTTTTTAAACATATGTTCATTTTGCAACTAATGTGATTATCAGCGAGTTCAGCATTTTGACTTATTCGTCATTTTTGGTTGGTGAGCGGTTATCATAATTTACAACCTTTTTGCCAGAGGATTATTTTGCAATGGAAGTTATTTTTTCATTGATTGAACTATTTTGAGTTATTTGCCATTTGTTGTCAGAGAGGCTATATTGTAGGTTACTAACTTTTGTCAGATGTGTGTTTCGCAACCAATGTGATTTTTCACATCGAGTTAAGCATTTCGAGCCATTTGCTGTATCTTTACAGATAGTTGGATTGAAAAATTTACGAGTTTTTGCATGATACTTATTTTGTCACACAATTGAGTTTCTCATCAAGTTAAGCATTTTGCCATTTGTTTTCAGTGAGGCTGATATTATAAATATCTAATTTTCTATATTTTGTCAAATACGTGGCTTGCAACCAACGTGATTTTATCATCGAGTTTAGCATTTTGATTTAGTTGCCACTTGTTGTCACTGGGGCGTTTATCATAATTTCCGACTTTTTGCCAGGTGCTTCTTTTGCAACGTAAGTAATTCCCTCGTCGGGTGAAGCATTTTGAACTATTTGCCATTCGTTTTCAGTCAGGCTGGAATAATTAATTTCCACTTTTAACCAGATGCTTAGTTTGCACTCAAAGTGATTTTCTCGTCCATTGAAGCATTTTGAGTGATTTGCTATTCGTTTTCCATGAGGCTGATACCATAATTTTCTACTTTTTGTCAGATCCGTGCTTTGCACCCAAAGTGATTTTCTAACCGATTGAAACATTTTGAGTTCTATGCCATTTCTTTACTCTGGGACTGATATGATCATTTACTGCTCTTTGTTTAACATCTGGATTTATTTCTCTCTCTCCCTTGCTGCAATTATCCGTTGTAATTGAATGTCACCATGTGTGACTCCCCCGTCCCCGATTTTTGTTTTAAATATGTTAAGGAGAGAGCCCAGAAATTTAAAGTTAAGTGCTGAAAATAAAGTATGTGATTCTCACAGCCTGTCTGGCCGATGTGTGGAGTAGGTGGACAATTTCTCCGACCAGTCTCCATCTTACTCACACCATGGGTGGTTGAGGCTTTTCCAGAACCAGCCGAATTTTAGGGTGGCTAGTTTTATAGAATTTCGTCCAACGTATATAAAAGAAATTCTGGGTTTTGAAGAAGTGATCAACAACCGTTGTGTTTTCAAGTGTAAATCGCAGATGGGGATGGCCAAAGGGGTCTATAAAAAAGAGTGGATGAGATAACGGTTCAGAGTGTTAGGTGTTGTGGAAATACATTCCTCATTCCACAACCAGCCTGAAGGTAGTGAGTTAGGGTTGAAACGAAAATGAAGACCTGCTCAGGTCAGTGCAGTGTGCTGAAACCCTTCTGGAGAGTTTGGACGTGCCATCATGTGCGTATGGGAGGCTGCGGTGATGAATGTGTGGGATTCCCGGGCAGAGCGGGGGAAATGTTGTTTCTCCACTACCCGAGCTTTCCATGAACAGTTTTGGAGTGCTCAGGCAGGGCGGGGGTCAGTGCCATATCTCCCTACCTGAGTGGCCGCGATGAACGGGGTGGGATTCTGTACAGAATGTCAATTTGGCGGTGTGCTGCATGCGGCTGGCAATTCTGCGGTGTACTGATATAAATTTAATTCGGGTGTCTTTTATTGAACCGTGAATTCTGCTGTATACTTATATGAATTCTATTCGGCATGGCGCCGATGTGTGAGTCGTATTGTCCTGGTGAGTCGGCAATCTTCATGTATGAGTTCGATTTGGCGTATTGCCAACGTGGGAGTCCCACTGAGCGTGAATTCTGCAGTGTACATGTACGAGTTTGGCGCGTACGTCTATCCAACATAATTAAAACCTGACGTTGAGAAAGAAAGAAAGGTTGCGGAAGAAGAAGGCGGTAAGGCTCCATCCGAAATTGGACACATTCATTCTTAGTATGTGTCCACTTGTCATCCTCTGAAGACCTCAAATATATGTTTAGAAAAGGGCATGCCTCAGCTGTTCTGTTAAATTTCCCAGAGGAGGCTCATGCCTTGAATCATCCACCTCTCTTGGCCTCCAGACTCGTGCTGTGTGCCGCGTGGGCCTGTGCCTTGTCTGATCTGTCATTGCGCATAGAGTCTGCCAGTAGTTTCACGATGCCATGGTGGAGGGTTGGGGTTGTGGCGTGGCGGAGGGTAGACATGGTCTGAGGTCACGGAGGTGGATTCGATGCTGCGAGGAGAGTGCGACTAAATCGCTGGTGGGCGCCAGGCAGGCATGGGGCTTAAATGAAGCAAGTCGTTGGTGTGGGGAGAGTCGAGCCAATCATTGGTCCCAAGTGGGTCTGGTGGATTGGTGTCCTATATGGTGTCTGGAACGTTGCGGCGGTCGCTGTCTTCAGAGAGGTCGAGAAAGTTGTCAGTGTTCCTGTTAAGGTCAAGGAGGTCATCATCTGGGCCAAGTTCAAGTGCGAAGGCAGCCTGTTCGGGCGGGACTAAGGAAAGGGTGTTGCCCTGAAGTGGGACAAGTTAGTCAGTGGCGGGGCGTCGTCCTTACCAATGCCAGGTTGAAGTGGTGGGCATGACTACATTGGACCGTACGTTCTGAGTTGAGTCCTGTCGTTTGGGAACGCGTTCTTGTAAACGGAGGGGCTTACTTTGTCTGAGATGACGACGGGGCCTGCGAACTTGAGGGATGGGAAGGAGCTTGGGTTGTACCTTGCTGGCCGAATGTATTTGATGACGTCGACCTTTTTGTCAAAGTAGGCTTCCTTCTGCCATTTCCTAGCGCCTAGTCAGACGGCAGCCTGCCAGTTGCGCCGTTTTCATGTTCTCTGTAACCTGTTGCACAGTTATTTTGTGGGTGTGGCGGTTATTGCGGGATTGGCCAAATCAACTCCCAGTAAATACTCAATTCCTTTCATGGGTCCGCCAGTCATAAGTTTGTGGGAGAAGGGGGGTGAATCCTGTGGAACTGGAAATCGTGTTCCTTCTGAACATGGGTGCGAAGGGAAGTATTGTGTCCCAATTGGTGTCGTTTTGCTGCGCCGTTTTCATAATAATTGACGTTAAAGTGCGATTCATGCGCTTGACGATGCTACTGGATTTGGGATGGTGCGCGAAATGAAAATTTTGTTGAATTCCAAATATTGCGATAACGTTTTGGATTATCCTGCCGGTGAAATAGGAACCTTGGTCTGAGTCCCTGCTGGCTGGAAGTCCCCAGCGCGCGAACATTTGGCGGTCAGAATTTTAGCGGTGGATTCTGCTGTGTTGGAACGAGTGGGAAATGCTTCGAACCATTTAGTAAAGGTATTGATAACGACCAGAACATATTTGAAACCATTTCTGCAGGGGGGGGGGGGGATCAATGTAATCGATTTAATGTAGGGCACTGATAAATAGTCTCCGTTTAATGTAGGGCACTGTTTAAATAGTCTCTGTTTAATGTATGGCTCTGATTACATAGTCTCTGTTTAATGCCGGGCACTGTGTAAATCGTCTCCATTTAATACAGAGCACTGTTTCAATAGACTGTATTTAATATAAGGAACTGTTTAAATAGTCTTTGTTTAATGTAGGGTACTGTTTAAACAGTCTGTTTAATGCAGGGCAGTGTTTAATCGTCTCTGTTTAATGTAGAACACTGTTTAAATTGACTCACTTTAATGTAGGGCACTGTTTAAATAGCGTGTTGAACGTAGGCACTGTTTAAATAATCTCTATTTAATGTAGGGCACTGTTTCAATTGTTTAATGTACAGCACTGTTTCAATAGTCTCTATTTGATGTAGGGCACTGATAAATATTCGCTGTTTAATGTATGGCACGATTACATAGTCTCTGTTTAATGTAGATCACTGCTTAAATAGTCTGTTTAATGTAGGACACTTTAAATATTCTCTGTTTAATGCTGGACACTGCTTAAATGGTATGTTTTTAATGTAGGGAACTGTTTAAATAGTCTCTGTTTAATGTAGGGAACGGTTTAAATAGTCTGTTTACTGCTGGGCATTGTTTAAATGGTATTTGTAAAGGTTGGTCAAATTTTTAATAATCTCTGTTTAATGTCGGGCACTGTTTAAATCGTGTCTATTTCATACAGGGCACTGTTTCAATAGTCTGTATTTAATATAAGGAACTGTTGAAATAATCTCTGTTTAATTTAGGGCACTGTTAAATAGTCTCTGTTTGATGCAGGACACTGTTTTAATAGTCTGTTTAATGCAGGGCACTGTTTAAATGGTTTCTGTTTACGGTTGGACTCTGCTGAAATAGTTTCTGTTTAATGCAGGACACTGTTTAAATAGTATGTGTCCAGGGGCCATCTGCAGGTCGGGTGTGCCCTAATTGTCCCTTCTTTGCATAACGATCAGGATTGTTTTGGGCTCAAATGAGGCAGTTCTCAACATAATGGGTGACGTCGCTCCTCCATTCAAGCCGCCAGCACAACTTTTGAAAAGGGCAATGGGAGTATCTATTTCCTATCTATTCCCTAATGTCCGTCATGGAACTGATATATTAACTGATTTCTGTCCTGGGAGGACATAACTCCTTCCTTTCAAACTATGCCATCCTGTATAGTAAGTGTGGCCTTCCAGTTATCATAAGGGGCTGGGTAGGTGCCGTTTAAAACCTGTTTGAGGGATTCGTCTGCAGCCTGGGCTTGGGATATGTCAGCGATACTGCTCTGGGTAACCTGGAGTGAATGCATTTGATCGCCTTCGGGAGGCTGCCAGAAGTGACCATTGTGGGCTCCAGCTTTAGCTGAGACGTCTGCTTTGCAGTTGACCGGATGGGGAGGTGCCGTGATGTCATTTCACTTTAATTATGCCATATGTGCGTCCGGTAGCTTCTTTAAGGATGTGTTCAGTACAGTGGAGGAGGTGAGGGGTTTTGCGCTGGCCGACACAAAATCTCAAGCTTCCTATGGGGGGAGGAATTGTGTTAAAGTGTTGCGGACATACATGTTGTCTGAGTGTATGTCCGCAGGCATTGGGAAAGACTCTGGGTGGGCGGTTACATAGCCTATGGCTGCAAGTTCAGCTGCTTGGGCTTCTCGATGTAATGGCAATTTAAAAGATGTTTCTTCCAGTGACCGTCCCTTTGAACCCTCCATATTTCTACCGCATCCAGTTATTCTAACAGCATCTTCAATAGTGGAGGAATCGTCTACATCGATTTTAAATGTGTCCCCTGAGTGTCGGGAATCAAGTTTCTTGCTGCCTGCTCTGGGCTGTCGTGACTTGGGAATAAAGGGTCCTGTGTGGTGTTTGGCTGTAATGATCTGGCACTCATGTGGGGTGCCTGCATATTGTAAATTGTCTGCCAAGTGTGGGGACCTTGGTGCGTTTCACAGAGATCTCCCTGCTTTGCAGTAGGAGTGTCCAGCGCGCTGTTATAACCTGGCAAACTGAACCGTCCTTCAGTCTGCCATCTAACAGAAGCTGAGTGGGGATGTGCACGGTGAGAATAGTGAATGGGCTGAGGCCCATAATGTATGGGAAATATTGAACTACCCAAAAGACTTCAAGCAGGTGCAGTTCACAGCCAGAAAATCCTTGTTCTGCGGGGTCTAAAACTCGAGACGCACAGGCCATTCGTCCTAACCTGTCGTGCCGTTCTTGTCGGAGAAATGCTGAGAGTGTTTGCTCCGTGCCTGCAACTTCGATGGCATATGGCAACTCAAGGTAAGGAACTTGTTAAGCAGGGCTTGTTGCCAAGGCACGCTGTAAATCGTTAACTGCGTCTGTGTGCTGTGGAAGCCAATTCCAGGAGGTGTTCAGTTTAAGAGTACTGAGAGTGGAGCGGCATTGGTTGTGAAACTATTAATGCGATTCTTGCTGTATCCGACCAAATCTGGGAATGAAATGCGTGCAGGGGCAAATTTTACGATAGTGTCTATGCTTTTCTGCTCGATCTCCCTTTCCCCGAGGGTGATAATTGACTCTTCATAGAGTACCTTAACCCTCATTATTTGGGCTTTCTTGGCGTTTATGTTACATCCGATGGAATGGAGCAAGGCCAGCAGTTCGGCTCGCAGAGCCACGTGCTCGTCATTGGTGTCGCTTTGCAGGAGAAGGTCCTCAACATATTGTACTAGGCATTCGGGACGGAAGAATCTGGAGAGACCAGCAGCTAATTGTCTGTGGATAATGGAAGCGGAGTTGTAGAAACCTTGTGGGAGCCACATTCATTTGTATTGCTGACCTCGGAACGTAAAAGCAAATTTATATTGGCAAGCGCGGGCGAGAGCAATGGACGAGAAATGATTGCTAATATCTAGCATCGTGACATATTTCGCTTGAATTTCCTGTTTAAGCATGGTGGCGGGAGGAGGGGCAACGGTGGGGGATGTTAAGGGGCAACTTTATTGAATTCACAGTAATTAATTGTGAGGCGCCATGAGCCATCTGTTTCTTTAAGCTAGTCAAATCGAGCATTGTTGGTGGACGCAACGGGTCGAATTACACCTTGTTTCAGTAAACTGTTTATTACATTGGAGATTTCATTCTCAACCTTCTGGGGAAAGTTGTACTGTTTCTGCGGTTAGGGATCTGGGCCTGAAATCATAACGTCTGATATTTACCCGCAATCATGCTTGTGAGCGGCAAAGACATTGTTGTGTTTGTTGAGCACCTCCCTGATGGTCATGTCAGTACTAATTGCTGAAGGATTGAACCGATACTCTCCCACTGAGCAAATCCGATTTATATAATCACCTACTGATAGCTTTAGAGGGGCCGTTATTATTGTAGACATCTGCCATACCCACCAATTTACAAATGAGTCGAATGAGAGGTTACTAGCTTTATGAAATCCATTCCTAAAATGTACTCTGCGTTTGGGAGTAGTTCGACGAGAACGACAGGGTGCTTAGTGGCGGTTCACAAGTAGACAGGTATTGGGGCTCAAATGTATCCTTCCTGCATGTGCCCAGTAAATGCGCTTAGTGTGATGGTGTCCGTAATTGGAAAGGGGATTTCGATGAATAGGGAAGACGAACTTATCGTGTTCCGGGAGCTTCCTGTGTCCCAGAGAAAATCGACCGACTGACCCTAAACGTTGCCTGTGACTACGGGCCTTCGGACACTATCCCAGCCGTGTCTCAGACCCACGTTGGGGATTCCAGATGCCGTCATTCGAGGGTGTTATCGGCCAGATCATCTGTGCTGGCATTTACGGCATGCGTGGGTCGAGCGTTGCATTCTCGCTGTCGTTGGTGGCGATCGTGGTCGGGCCTATTGTTTAGTGGCAGGGGCTAGTGTGTTCCTGTGGTCTCTGGTATCTGTCACAAGGTGCCGGGTTCTGTCTCCATTCGCGGGCGAAGTATCCCGATTGTCCACAGATATAAAATGACCTTGGGGGCGCGTGGGCTGGACCTGCTGCTCTGCTGTATTGTTCTCTGGGGTCTTGTTCCCCTGGATGCTGAACCTCCCCGGCCCTCATTTAGCCGTGCGGGTTCCTGGCTAGTCCGAACTGGGTGGATTGGACTGGATTGGATTTGTTTATTGTCACATGTACCGAGGTACAGTGAAAAGTATTTTTCTGCGAGCAGCTCAACAGACCATTAAGCATGTGGGAAGGAACAAGAATAAATACAAATACATACAAGGGCAACACAAGATCTACAACGTAACGACATAAGCACTGGCATCGGATGAAGTATACTGGGTATAGTTAAGGAGGTCAGTCAATAAGAGGGTCAATTAAGAGCCTGGTTCCAGTGGGGAAGATGCTGTTTTAAGTTTGTCCGTGCGTGTCCCCAGTCTTCTGTATCTCCCGCCCGATGGAAGAAGTTGGAAGAGTGAGGCAGCGGGATTTGTCGATGGAGTCATGGATGGGAGGCAGTTTTGTGTGATGGACTCGGCGGTATTCGCGACTGTCTGAAGTTCCTTTCGTTCCTGGGCCGACCAGTTGCCACACCAGGATGTGATGCAGCCCGATAGGATGATTTATATGGCGCATCTGTAAACGTTGGTAAGGGTTAATGTGGACATGCCGAATTTCCTTAGTTTCCTGTGGAAGTACAGACGCTGTTGTGCTTTCTTGGTGATAGCGTCGACATGAGTGGATCAGGACATATTTTTGAGATGTGCACGCCAAGGAATTTGAAACTGCTAACCATCTCCACCTCGCCCCCTTTGGCGCTGACAAGTGTGTGGACAGTACTTTGCTTCCTGACGTCAATGACCGACTCTTTAGTTTTTCTGGCATTGAGGGAGAGATTGTTGTCGTTACACCACTCCACTAGGTTCTCTAGCTCCCTCCTGTATTCTGGCTCGTCGTTATTCGAGATCCGTCCCACTATGGTCGTATTGTCAGCAAACTTGCAGATGCAGCTGGAATCAAGTTTTCCCACGCAGTCGTGTGTATACAGGGGATAGATTAGGGGGCTAAGTACGCAGCCTTGCGGGGCACCGGTATTGAGGACTATTGTGGAGAGAGGTGTTGGTATTCATTCTTAGTAATTGTTGTCTGTTGGTCAGAACATCGAGGATCCAGTTGCAGAGTGGAGAGCCACGTTTTAGGTTTTGGAGCTTTGATATGAGCTTGGCTGGGATTATGGTGTTGAAGGCGGAGCTGTAGTCATTAAATAGGCGTCTGATGTAAGAGTCCTTGTTTTGGAGATGCTCTAGGGATGAGTGTAGGGCCAGGGACATGGCATCAAGGTGCAGGATACCTTCTCTGCCATTCTGTTATATTTGCTTCTGCAGCAAATATTCCGAAGCCCTAGATAGACGCCTGAGTACCCATGCTTCGGTATGCGTCTGTTCTGCCGGGTGTAGTTTGTGCAAGCCTTACTACCTGCTCCTGTGCCATGCAAAACTAAAATTCTGGACCATTTAGTAGTGTGCTCAGTATTGAGGGTAGCGCGGTTTATATCCCCGAATAATGCGTTGAAATGTATCCAGAGGCGACCGTCAAATGTAGTCGGATGTTCCCTTTTGCTCTGTTTACATTTGTTTAACCCTTCCACTGGATCGCCTTTATTATATCCGATAACAACTAGTTTGGCACCCTTAATTTCGTCTAAGGTTCTCCCTCCTACATTTTGGGCTTCAGGTAGATCTGATCATACGCATTGGCCAAGGCTCATCACTATTAGTTTGACCTCTTCCCTTTCATCAAGACCGTACATAACCTTCTGTTGGCGCTCTTCCTCAAATAAGCTATGTGGGTCTGCACTGTGGGGATCAAATGTGGTAATTTTAATGCATGCGTCCGCAAACTGGGTTACCGCGAGTGGGGTGGTGTAGGCAATAGCGTGGTCTGTACTATTCCCTATTCTTCTCTCCGTATTGACCGGATTCATGGGTGCCAGGGCGGTTTCACTACTTGGTGGTGTTGGGGTAACCTGCGCAACCGGGCCCGCTGGTGCGCCTGGTGTAGTTCTTGTTGGGATGGGTGGCAGTTGCTTCCGACTTTCGGTTCTGTCCATATACATTTGCACGTTGTCCTGTCACTCTCTCCAATCACCCATCTCTTCCTGCTCTGTCCCTGCTGTCCCGAAGGTACACATCAATCCATTTTGAACCGAAAGTAGCGCCTGTAACCTTTCTATCTCTCTGGCACTTGGTGTGGTCAGCGGCACTTTGCCTTTGCTCCTTCGTGGACTGGTAGAGCGCTCTGAAAGCTGCCTTTACAGCGGCACATTTGTCTGTTAGCTGAGTGACCTTTTGTTCGGTCTCCCCTCTTCCAAAGAGAGCACTTTGTCGTACTGGTAAGCCTTGTCGTACTGGGTCTGGAAGCTGTTAAGATATATTTTACTGGACTGGTGGGCGCGTTTAATATCCGCGATTTCCTGTTCTTGGTGGCTAACCTCTCCCGGAGTTTCTCATCATTTTTCCCAATGGCCTCCTCCTTCTCTATAACTGACCGTGGAGCACCTCCACGGCCTACTCAGTTCCTGTTAACTGAGCCAAACACCACACTATGGCATTTGGCTTCTTAAACTTTGTCGCATTATTCTTATAAATGTTGCACAAATCTTCGCACCAAGCTTGTCCTGTCTTCCCTGGACTTGACACGGTGTGCGGATAAAAATTCTCCCATAGGGGCCATGCTTTCCCCTTTAAGTCATTCCTCTCCACATCCTTCCATACGGGATGCTGCTCTGACATGTCGACTACCTTAAACTCGGTTTGCTGCTGCCGATTCATCTTCTTCTCTTACAATTGTGCTGCCATCTCTTCACTGGCTTAATTTGGAACAGGGGGAGTAAGCAGTCGATTGAACAATGGGTATGGCTAATGGCTATTTTCCGGTTCACAATCCCTCTAGATTTGCGTGCAAGTCTGTAGGGTTTACCCTATCCACCCCTGTTAGTTACACATGCAGTTAGTGTACACTTCCGAAATTCGGTTATTTGGCCAATACGAAACTTGCGCTGGTGGTTATTTTCCTTTTTTTCCAATGCAAGCTCAAAGTTCTGGGATCTTTTCAGAGTCACAAAGTCACTTCTAGTCGAATCCCACCAGAGTGACCAGTAAATATTATTATTTACCTGAACCACGAGACGCGAGTATGTTTCTTGTATTGGACAAATGACCACACAACCAGTATGTTGGTACCATTATAATTTACTGCTAGACACAGGCTTGGTGCTATGTGGAATAATCTACTCGCGGCTACATATTATAATACACCTAACAACTAAAATAGACTTTACTTGACACTGCTACTGTTGCTACGTTTCGATCTGAGTCCCATTGTTCTGGGGAAATATGTGATTGACATTTAGCAGGTGTGAGTTTATGTTAGGTCTGGTTTGCCTTTGCACAATCAACAAGGACTGTTTACCGTCTGTGTTCCAAACGTGACCATAATTCCCATTATCCTTTGTTGAAGGCCATTTTAAATGGCCACAGGGGATCTTATGTAACTTACAGGATACTGCGTAGCCTGGATGGAGTGGACTTGGAGAGGATGTTTTCACTTGCCAGACAAACTTGAACCATTGGACACAATCTCAGACTAAAGGTACCATTCTCTAAAACAGAGATGAGGAGGATTTTCTTCACGCAGAGGGTGGTAAATCTGTGTAACTCTTTGCCATATAAGGCCATGAGTGCCATTGAGTGTCTCTAAGACAGAGACAGATAGGTTCTTGATTAATAAGGGGATCAGGGGTTGTGGAAGAAGACAGGAGAATGGGATGAGAAAAATATCAGCCATTATTAAATGACGCAACAGACTCGATGGGCCGAGTGGCCTAAATCTGCTCCAATGTCTGATGGTCTTATGGTCTCATACATAACAGGAAACAGTGAAAAGTTTAACAGCAATGTCTAAATTGTGTTAACAAGATGACTGAATCACATCTGCACACACTCTCCCTGTATAACAATGTCCTCCTGACACCCTTAACATTAATGCTCCACTTCGACCAGGATACACCAACGCAAGCTGATGATGCAATGCAGGGAATTTCTTCTGCCGATCTATATTTACTTTTGTTCAAAGGATCTTTCTGTTAAATTTTCAATTATAAATTGCCACCGTGCAATCAACTGTATAACAAATGCCTGCCGTTTAAAATGGGTCATTCTGTAATTACAAACAGTCGGCATGGGTGGCGCTGCAATACCAGCACACATCATGCACGGGCTTCTCACGAGTCGCACAGACAGATTTGTTCAAACATGGATACATGGTCTAACACAGTTTGAGTGATGTTCTTATACCTTTCAGTCAAGACTACTTCAACAGTTGTCTAGATTTGAAGCCAGAAATGCTTCTCGAACAATATCGGAAAGCATAACCGAACTGGTTATAGTCAAATGGAGCACCTCATGTTAAATTCTATTCACAGAAAAACAATTAAACATCAGGTTACAGGTTCTGCACGTAATCGGCTTTGAATCCATAAGTCCATAAAACATAGGTACAGAATCCTCAAAGACCTCAAATGACAAGCTTTTCAGACCAGGAATCCTTCTTGTGACCCCCCTCGCCCCCCCCCCCCCCCCCCCCCACCACCCCACCGAATAACACGCTGGTCCGTGCCGATACACTCCCTCCCATCACTCACTGCACAGTGCAGATTCACTACCTCCCATCTCTCACTGCCCTGTGCCGATACACTCTTCCCATCACTCACTGCTCAGTGCAGTTTCACCCCCTCCCATCACTCACTTACCTCTGCAGTTTCACTCACTCCCATCACTCACTGCCCTTTGCAGATTCACTCCCTCCCATCACTCACTGCCCTGTGCAGATTCACTCCCTCCATCAGTCACTGCCCTGTGCAGTTTCACTCCCTCCATCACTCACTGCCCTTTGCAGATTCACTCCCTACCATCACGCTGTACTGTGCAGATTCACTCCCTCCCATCACTCACTGCCCTGTGCAGATTCACTCCCTCCATCACTCACTGCCCTGTGCAGATTCACTCCCTCCCATCACTCACTGCCCTGTGCAGTTTCACTCCCTCCATCACTCACTGCCCTGCGCAGTTTCACTCCCTACCATCACGCTGTACTGTGCAGATTCATTCCCTCCCAGCACTCACTGGCCCTTGCAGATTCACTCCTTCCCGTCACACACTATCCTGGGCAGATTCACTCCCTCCCATCACTCACTGCCCTGTGCAGATTCACACCCATGACTTACTGCTCTGTGCAGACTCCCTCCCTCCCATCACTCTCTGCCCTGTGCAGATCCAGGCCCTCCATCCAAATCCCAGACCTGCACATAATTATTCCCATTCCCTCCCTGTAACCGCCCATTCTTTGGCCTTTACAGACTCCCTCCACCCTTGCCACTGCCTGTCTTGGACAACATTATTTGTTCTAACGATCATTATCAAGTCCTCCTGAGCCAGCAGTCCAAAATTGGAATTTAAAATATATGTTTGAAGTGTTTGTCTTGAACACCGAACACGATGCAATGGGACTGAAAGACTGGAGGACATAATCCCACACCTTCTGGGAACAGCAGCAGCAGGCAAGTAATCATGTGTTCAACTATTAATATCAGGAATCCTCATGAATTGGGAGAGTGTGGGTATCGCGGAGAGCTATGAATGTGCTGTGTAATACTGAGAATTAAATCACCAAGGCCATGGCAGGGTTTGATTCTCCTACATCCTCCAGCTCCAATCTTAACCACCTCATTAGACCCCGGCAACGATTAGTCCATTAAACCTGGGGATCAGACTCTAATTGATAAAGAATGAATGAAAACAATGATTGATCACTGTCTTATTGTGAAGAGTCACTATTTTCCTGAGGAGAAACCCGAGCGGATACAGAAGGGAACCAAAAGGACCAGACTCCCCAACAACACCAGCGGCAGTTTGTAGTTATCCAGTTGTGGCAGACAGATAGCCTCAATAATTTAAATAAATATGTCACACAATATATAATTGTTTCTCAGCCCATTACATCCCTGCTTCCATCATTCGAATTACTGAGACATCTTCAATAGAAATAGGCAGAGAGATCACATAGTATTCCGCTACATAGCACCGATATTTCTAGTAATTAATGAATTTAAAACATGAAAGATAATCGCTGGTACTCATAGACATTTCTAAATGCATGTTATTGTGAAAAGTAAAAAGATTTCTCGATATATTCAGTAAACGTGGACTTAAATTAATCAGATTCTTGTCATGGTGATTCGATTGCAAAATAATCAGTTTAGTTAACTGTGAGCAGAAATGTGCTGTTCAATTTATTGTGTTATTACATGAATTACTGAATCGATTTGAAAGAAAACTCGTTGTGATTACTGTCTGAGCAATATTTAGAATACGCCTGTGATTATGGAATAAACAATCCTTTAATAATCAGATTCAAAGTTGCACTTACATGTTCTTCGTTATTTACTGTGTTCAATGGATTAAAAACTAATTTGATGCTGTCTATCAATGTTGTGTAAAACACGATGGTGTAATATATATCATTCTGACTTCAATCATTGGAATTGCTCAGTTTTCTTTGGTAGAAATAGGCAGGGAGAATTCTCAAACTATTCGAACATGGCACAACTATGGAATTAAATCCTGAGATATAATTGCTTGTTGTCATAGATTAGGAAAATACTTATAAATACATATTATTGTGGGAAGTTAAAAGGTTTATACATCTCGTTGGTGATCAATGGATTGATAATAATGAGTATCTTGGCATGATAATTCTCTTGGAAAATGCTCATCGTTTTAATGCCCGGTATCCGGATCTCCGTCCCGCTAGCCCCGTTATCCGGCGCGGTGTACCTCCGTCACAAAGGGATTCTCCGTTCCCGCAGCTGGTCAATGAGGTTTCCCATTTTGACCACCACACGCCATCGGGATAACCGTGGACATGGGTGCACTGCTGGTGGAATTGGAGGATGCTGCCGAGGAAGAATCCCATTGATTGTGATTGTGAGCTGAACAACAGCATTTTTACTTGATGTGATTATTGTTGTGTGGTCAGGAATGACAGATTCTATTCCACTGAATAACAATTTAATGTTATTATTGTCTGAGCAATAATTAGAAACCGCCTGTGATTATTGAAATGAACAATTGTTCAACAATCACAGTGAAAGAGGCAATGCAATGTTTTTAGTTTTTTGCTGTGTTTAATGGAGTGAAAACGAATTTGGTATTTTCTATCAATGTTGTGCAAATAATAATTGGTTGTGTAATGTTTGTTGGACTTTAACATAATGAGCTATTCACTGATTTAAGTCAACCACGCAATGAATGAATGAAACAAATGTTTACTGGAACAAACAGTCCATTCAAGTTCACTCTGATTATTGGGATGAACTATATTAAGATGTGTTTAGTCTTGGAATGAAAATAGTTAAATAATTCAAGTACAAAACAGTAGATCCGTCAAAGTTTCACCAGTTTAAATGTTATTGTTGCACGTTTTACTTGAGTGTTACGTGTTTATTGGAGTGTATTAACACGCCTCCGTTTAAAGGCCGTGTGCTTAGCACTACTATGGCTCTGTGTATGTAATTCTGCTCAGGAGTCGCCAGGTGCCGTATTCAGACACCTCACAAGTATATCAAGTTCAGGTTCAAAGTAATAAATCTGTACACCGATTAGTAAGTCCAAACGATTGTGTTTATTATAACAAATATAATAAATACACATGCATACACTAAGAGACGAAGTGACTTCTACACTAAACGAATAAATACTTATCTAAGCAGGAACAGGCAAGGTCAGGGAGCGAGGCCTTCGTCCCGTCCTTGGACTGTAACCCTCGGGGTCTTACACTCGTTAGGGTTTAGCAAAGTCTGGATCTCATAGCGAGCGTCGTACTGGCACTTACGGTTCGGTGGCTGGTGGCTCAACGGCTAGTGATGGAACTGGAGTCAGGATGCGATGTATCAGCAAGCGATGAAGACAGCAGAGAGCCGAAGCCAGAAACAACAGACAGGACCATGTGCGGGGTCCACTTTTATAGGTCCCCCCCAAAGTCCGTGCCTTCTTCAGGGCGGTCTCTACCTGCTGGATATCGATTGGGCCTTCTCCCTATCGATATTTTCCAAACGCCCAATCTGAGGGTCGTTCCTCGATGGGTGGGGCGGTCTCTATGGGTCTTTGTGATGGATAATTATGGTGCCGTTTTGTCTGGGCCTCTACTCAAAAGTATCTATTCATACTTAAATGTTTCTATTGTGCGGCCTGGATCTGGATCACCTCATTACTATGTAGATCGCTGTTGCAATTTACACCTTTGGCTGAGTTTCTGCACCTGGCCACAAACTGGTTTCTGTGCGTGCAGAATGCAAATTAGTCTTCTGCAAACTACTTGTCCTCACTAAGACTGTTTTCTCCCTGCAGTCTTAGCAGTTCTCCATTTTGTTTGCCAAGTGTCCATCTTAGGTGGCTACAACATTAACCCTTCAAAACTGTCCACATTAACCCTCACCAATTGCCCACCTTAACCCTTCCCAACTGTCGACATTAACCCTTACCAACTGTCCACATTAACCCTTCCCAACTGTCCACATTAACCCTGACCATCTGACAAAATTAACCCTTCCCAACTGTGCACATTAACCCTCACCAACTGTCCACATTAACCCTTCAAAACTGTCGACATTAACCCTCACCAACTGTCCATATTAACACTCACCAACTGTCCACATTAACCGTGACCATCTGTCCACATTAACCTTTCCTAACTGTCCACATTAATACTTACCAACTGTCCACATTAACCCTCACCAACTGTCCACATTAGCTCTCACCAACTGTCCACATTAACAATCACCAACTGTCCACATTAAACATTACCAACTGTCCACTTTAACCCTCACCAACTGTCAACAATAACCCTCACCAACTGTCCACATTAACCCTTCGCAACTGTCCACATTAAACCTCTGCAACTGTCCACATTAACCCTTCCCAATTGTCCACCTTAACCCTCACCAACTGTGCACATTAACCCTCACCAACTGACCAAATTAACCCTCACCAACTGTCCACATTAACACTCACCAACTGTCCGCATTAATCCACACCAACTGCCCACATTAACCCTTCCCAACTGTCCACATTAACCCTCAGCAACTGTCCACATTAACCGTCACCAACTGCCCACATTAACCCTCACCAACTGTCCAAATTAACGCTCACCAACTGTCCACATTAACCATTCCAAACTGTCCACATTAACCCTCACCAATTGTCCACCTTAACCCTTCCCAACTGTCGACATTAACCCTTACCAACTGTCCACCTTAACCCTCAACAACTGTCCACATTAACCCTTCCCAACTGTCCACATTAACCCTTCTTAACTGTCCACATTAATACTTACCAACTGTCCACATTAACCCTCACCAACTGTCCACATTAGCCTCACCATCTGTCCACATTAACCCTCACCAACTGTCCATATTAACCCTTACCAACTGTCCACATTAGCCCTTCCCAACTGTCCACATTAACCCTTCCCAACTGTCCACATTAACCCTCACCAACTGTCCACATTAACCCTTAACAACTGTCCACATTAACCCTTACCAACTGTCTGCCTTAACCCTCACTAACTGTCCACATTAGCCCTTCCCAACTGGCCACATTAAACCTCACCAACTGTCCACATTAACCCTTCGTAACTGTCCACATTAAACCTCTGCAACTGTCCACATTAACCCTTCCCAACTGTCCACCTTAACCCTCACCAACTGTCCAAATTAACCCTCACCAACTGTCTAAATTAACCCTCACCCACTGTCCACATTAACACTCACCAACTGTCCGCATTAATCCACACCAACTGTCCACATTAACCTTTCCCAACTGTCCACATTCACCCTCACCAACTGTCCACATTAACCATCACCAACTGCCCACGTTAACCCTCACGAACTGTCCGCATTAATCGACACCAACTGTCCACATTAACGCTCACCAACTGTCCACATTAACCCTTCCAAACTGTCCACATTAACTCTCACCAATTGTCCACCTTAACCCTTCCCAACTGTCGACATTTAACCCTTACCAACTGTCCACCTTAACCCTCACCAACTGTCCACATTAACCCTTCGCAACTGTCCACATTAGCCCTTCCCAACTGTCCGCATTAACCCTGACCATCTGTCCACATTAACCCTACCTAACTGTCCACATTAATACTTACCAACTGTCCACATTAACCCTCACCAACTGTCCACATTAGCCTCACCAACTGTCCACATTAGCCCTCACCAACTGTCCACATTAACAATCACCAACGGTCCACATTAACCATTACCAACTGTCCACATTAACCCTCACCAACTGTCCACTTTAACCCTCAACATCTGTCCACAATAACCCTTCCCAACTGTCCACATTAACCCTCATCAACTGTCCACATTAACCCTCACCAACTGCCCACATTAAACCTCACCTACTGTCCAAATTAACGCTCACCAACTTTGCACATTAACCCTTCCAAACTGTCCACATTAACCCTCACCATTTGTCCACCTTAACCCTCACCAACTGTCCACATTAACCCTTCCCAACTGCCCACATTAGCCCTTAGCAACTGTCCACATCAACCCTTCCCAACTGTCCACATTAACCCTGACCATCTGTCCACATTAACCCTTCCTAACTGTCCACATTAATTCTTTCCAACTGTCCACATTAACCCTCACCAACTGTCCACATTAGCCCTCACCAACTGTCCACATTAACAATCACCAACGGTCCACATTAACCATTACCAACTGTCCACATTAACCCTCACCAACTGTCCACATTGACCCTCATCATCTGTCCATATTAACCTCACCAACTGTCCACATTAACCCTTACCAACTGTCCACATTAACCCTCACCATGTGTCCACATTAACCCTCACAAACTGTCCATATTAACCCTCACCAACTGTCCACATTAATGCTCACCAACTGTCCACATTAGCCCTTCCCAACTGTCCACATTTACCCTTCCCAACTGTCCACATTAACCCTCACCAACTGTCCACATTAACCCTTAACAACTGTCCACATTAACCCTCACCAACTGTCCACATTAACCCTCAACAACTGTCCACATTAACCCTTACCAACTGGCCACATTAAACCTCACCAACTATCCACATTAACCCTTCGTAACTGTCGACATTAAACCTTTGCAACTGTCCACATTAACCCTTCCCAACATTCCACCTTAACCCTCACCAACTGTCCAAATTAACCCTCACCTACTGTCCACATTAACACTCACCAACTGTCCGCATTAACACTTACCAACTGTCCGCATTAATCCACACCAACTGTCCACATTAACCCTACCCAACTGTCCACATTAACCCTCACCAACTGTCCACTTTAACCATCACCAACTGCCCACATTAACCCTCACCAACTGTCCGCATTAATCCTCACCAACTGTCCACATCAACGCTCATCAACTGTCCACATTAACCCTTCCAAACTGTCCACATTAACCCTCACCAATTGTCCACCTTAACCCTTCCCAACTGTCGACATTAACCCTTACCAACTGTCCACCTTAACCCTCACCAACTGTCCACATTAACCCTTCCCAACTGTCCACATTGGCCCTTCCAAACTGTCCACATCAACCCTTCCCAACTGTCCACATTAACCCTGACCATCTGTCCACATCAGCCCTCACCAACTGTCCACATTAACAATCACCAACGGTCCACATTAACCATTACCAACTGTCCACATTAACCCTCACCAACTGTCCACTTTAACCCTCACCAACTGTCCACAATAATCCTTACCAACTGTCCACATTAACCCTGACCATCTGTCCACATTAACCCTTCGCAAATGTCCACATTAAACCTCTGCAACTGTCCACATTAACCCTTCCCAACTGTCCACCTTAACCCTCACCAACTGTCCACATTAACCCTCACCAACTGTCCAAATTAACCCTCACCAACTGTCCACATTAACACTCACCAACTGTCCACATTAACCCTCATCATCTGTCCACATTAACCCTCACCAACTGCCCACATTAACCCTCACCAACTGTCCAAATTAACGCTCACCAACTTTCGACATTAACCCTTCCAAACTGTCCACATTAACCCTCACCATTTGTCCATCTTAACCATCACCAACTGTCCACATTAACCCTTCCCAACTGTCCACATTAGCCCTTCCCAACTGTCCACATCAACCCTTCCCAACTGTCCGCATTAACCCTGACCATCTGTCCACATTAACCCTTCCCAACTGTCCACATTAATACTTACCAACTGTCCACATTAACCCTCACCAACTGTCCACATTAGCCCTCACCAACTGTCCACATTAACAATCACCAACGGTCCACATTAACCATTACCAACTGTCCACATTAACCCTCACCAACTGTCCACATTGACCCTCATCATCTGTCCACATTAACCTGACCAACTGTCCACATTAAACCTTACCAACTGTCCACATTAACCCTCACCATCTGTCCACATTAACCCTGACCAACTGTCCATATTAACCCTCACCAACTGTCCACATTAATGCTCACCAACTGTCCACATTAGCCCTTCCCAACTGTCCACATTAACCATTCCCAACTGTCCACATTAACCCTCACCAACTGTCCACATTAACCCTCACCAACTGTCCACATTAGCCCTTACCAACTGTCCACATTAACTCTTACCAACTGTCCGCATTAATCCACACCAACTGTCCACATTAACCCTTCTCAACTGTCCACATTAACCCTCACCAACTGTCCACATTAACCATCACCAACTGCCCACGTTAACCCTCACCAACTGTCCATATTAATCCACATCAACTGTCCACATTAACGCTCACCAACTGTCCACATTAACCATTCCAAACTGTCCACATTAACTCTCACCAATTGTCCACCTTAACCCTTCCCAACTGTCGACATTAACCCTTACCAATTGTCCACCTTAACCCTCACCAACTGTCCACATTAACCCTTCGCAACTGTCCACATTAGCCCTTCCCAACTGTCCACATCAACCCTTCCCAACTGTCGACATTAACCCTGACCATCTGTCCACATTAACCCTTCCTAACTGTCCACATTAATACTTACCAACTGTCCACATTAACCCTCATCAACTGTCCACATCAACCCTTCCCAACTGTCCACATTAACCCTGACCATCTGTCCACATTAACCCTTCCTAACTGTCCACATTAATACTTACCAACTGTCCACATTAACCCTCATCAACTGTCCACATTAACCCTCACCAACTGCCCACATTAAACCTCACCAACTGTCCAAATTAACGCTCACCAACTTTCCACATTAACCCTTCCAAACTCTCCACATTAACCCTCACCATCTGTCCACCTTAACCCTCACCAACTGTCCACATTAACCCTTCCCAACTGTTCACATTAGCCCTTCCCAACTATCGACATTAACCCTTACCAACTGTCCACCTTAACCATCAGCAACTGTCCACATTAACCCTTCCCAACTGTCCACATTAGCCCTTCCCAACTGTCCACATCAACATTTCCCAACTGTCCACATTAACCCTGACCATCTGTCCACATTAACCATTCCTCACTGTTCACATTAATACTTACCAACTGTCCACATTAACCCTCACCAACTGTCCACATTAGCCCTCACCAACTGTCCACATTAACAATCACCAACGGTCCACATTAACCACTACCAACTGTCCACAGAAACCCTCACCAACTGTCCACTTTAACCTTCACCAACTGTCCACAATAATCCTTACCAACTGTCCACATTAACCCTGACCATCTGTCCACATGAACCCTTCGCAAATGTCCACATTAAACATCTGCAACTGTCCACATTAACCCTTCCCAACTGTCCACCTTAACCCTCAGCAAACTGTCCACATTAACCCTCACCAACTGTCCAAATTAACCCTCACCAACTGTTCACATTAACACTCACCAACTGTCCTCATTAATCCACACCAACTGTCCACATTAACCCATCCCAACTGTCCACATTAACCCTCATCATCTGTCCACATTAACCCTCACCAACTGCCCACATTAACCCTCACCAACTGTCCAAATTAACGCACACCAACTTTCCACATTAACCCTTCCAAACTGTCCAAATTAACCCTCACCATTTGTCCATCTCAACCCTCACCAACTGTCCACATTAACCCTTCCCAACTGTCCACATTAGCCCTTCCCAACTGTCCACATCAACCCTTCCCAACTGTCCGCATTAACCCTGACCATCTGTCCACATTAACCCTTCCTAACTGTCCACATTAATACTTACCAACTGTCCACATTAACCCTGTAAGAAGTCTTACAACACCAGGTTAAAGTCCAACAGGTTTGTTTCAAACACGAGCTTTCGGAGCACGGCTCCTTCTTCAGGACCTGAAGAAGGAGCCGTGCTCCGAAAGCTCGTGTTTGAAACAAACCTGTTGGACTTTAACCTGGTGTTGTAAGACTTCTTACTGTGCTCACCCCAGTCCAACGCCGGCATCTCCACATCATCACGTTAACCCTCACCAACTGTCCACATTAGCCCTCACCAACTGTCCACATTAACAATCACCAACGGTCCACATTAACCACTACCAACTGTCCACATTAACCCTCACCAACTGTCCACATTAACCCTCACCAACTGTCCACATTAACCCTTAACAACTGTCCACATTAAACCTTACCAACTGTCCACATTAACCCTCACCATCTGTCCACATTAACCCTCACCAACTGTCCATATTAACCCTCACCAACTGTCCACATTAATGCTCACCAACTGTCCACATTAGCCCTTCCCAACTGTCCACATTAACCCTTCCCAACTGTCCACATTAACCCTCACCAACTGTCCACATTAACCCTCACCAACTGTCCACATTAACCCTTACCAACTGTCCACATTAACCCTTCCCAACTGTCCACATTAACCCTCACCAACTGTCCACATTAACCATCAACAACTGCCCACGTTAACCCTCACCAACTGTCCATATTAATCCACACCAACTGTCCACATTAACGCTCACCAACTGTCCACATTAACCCTTCCAAACTGTCCACATTAACTCTCACCAATTGTCCAACTTAACCCTTCCCAACTGTCGACATTAACCCTTACCAACTGTCCACCTTAACCCTCACCAACTGTCCACATTAACCCTTCGCAACTGTCCACATTAGCCCTTCCCAACTGTCCACATCAACCCTTCCCAACTGTCCACATTAACCCTGACCATCTGTCCACATTAACCCTTCCTAACTGTCCACATTAATACTTACCAACTGTCCACATTAACCCTCATCAACTGTCCACATTAACCCTCACCAACTGCCCACATTAAACCTCACCAACTGTCCAAATTAACGCTCACCAACTTTCCACATTAACCCTTCCAAACTCTCCACATTAACCCTCACCATTTGTCCACCTTAACCCTCACCAACTGTCCACATTAACCCTTCCCAACTGTCCACATTAGCCCTTCCCAACTATCGACATTAACCCTTACCAACTGTCCACCTTAACCATCAGCAACTGTCCACATTAACCCTTCCCAACAGTCCACATTAGCCCTTCCCAACTGTCCACATCAACATTTCCCAACTGTCCACATTAACCCTGACCATCTGTCCACATTAACCATTCCTCACGGTTCATATTAATACTTACCAACTGTCCACATTAACCCTCACCAACTGTCCACATTAGCAATCACCAACGGTCCACATTAACCATTACCAACATGTCCACAGAAACCCTCACCAACTGTCCACTTTAACCTTCACCAACTGTCCACAATAATCCTTTCCAACTGTCCACATTAACCCTGATCATCTGTCCACATGAACCCTTCGCAAATGTCCACATTAATCCTCTGCAACTGTCCACATTAACCCTTCCCAACTGTCCACCTTAACCCTCAGCAACTGTCCACATTAACCCTCACCAACTGTCCAAATTAACCCTCACCAACTGTCCACATTAACACTCACCAACTGTCCTCATTAATCCACACCAACTGTCCACATTAACCCATCCCAACTGTCCACATTAACCCTCATCATCTGTCCACATTAACCCTCACCAACTGCCCACATTAACCCTCACCAACTGTCCAAATTAACGCACACCAACTTTCCACATTAACCCTTCCAAACTGTCCAAATTAACCCTCACCATTTGTCCATCTTAACCCTCACCAACTGTCCACATTAACCCTTCCCAACTGTCCACATTAGCCCTTCCCAACTGTCCACATCAACCCTTCCCAACTGTCCGCATTAACCCTGACCATCTGTCCACATTAACCCTTCCTAACTGTCCACATTAATACTTACCAACTGTCCACATTAACCCTGTAAGAAGTCTTACAACACCAGGTTAAAGTCCAACAGGTTTGTTTCAAACACGAGCTTTCGGAGCACGGATCCTTCTTCAGGACCTGAAGAAGGAGCCGTGCTCCGAAAGCTCGTGTTTGAAACAAACCTGTTGGACTTTAACCTGGTGTTGTAAGACTTCTTACTGTGCTCACCCCAGTCCAACGCCGGCATCTCCACATCATCACATTAACCCTCACCAACTGTCCACATTAGCCCTCACCAACTGTCCACATTAACAATCACCAACGGTCCACATTAACCAATACCAACTGTCCACATTAACCCTCACCAACTGTCCACATTAACCCTCACCAACTGTCCACATTAACCCTCACCAACTGTCCACATTAACCCTTACCAACTGTCCACATTAACCCTCACCATCTGTCCACATTAACCCTCACCAACTGTCCATATTAACCCTCACCAACTGTCCACATTAATGCTCACCAACTGTCCACATTAACACATCCCAACTGTCCACATTAACCCTTCCCAACTGTCCACATTAACCCTCACCAACTGTCCACATTAACCCTCACCAACTATCCACATTAACCCTTACCAACTGTCCACATTAACCCTTCCCAACTGTCCACATTAACCCTCACCAACTGTCCACATTAACCATCAACAACTGCCCACGTTAACCCTCACCAACTGTCCATATTAATCCACACCAACTGTCCACATTAACGCTCACCAACTGTCCACATTGACCCTTCCAAACTGTCCACATTAACTCTCACCAATTGTCCAACTTAACCCTTCCCAACTGTCGACATTAACCCTTACCAACTGTCCACCTTAACCCTCACCAACTGTCCACATTAACCCTTCGCAACTGTCCACATTAGCCCTTCCCAACTGTCCACATCAACCCTTCCCAACTGTCCACATTAACCCTGACCATCTGTCCACATTAACCCTTCCTAACTGTCCACATTAATACTTACCAACTGTCCACATTAACCCTCATCAACTGTCCACATTAACCCTCACCAACTGCCCACATTAAACCTCACCAACTGTCCAAATTAACGCTCACCAACTTTCCACATTAACCCTTCCAAACTCTCCACATTAACCCTCACCATTTGTCCACCTTAACCCTCACCAACTGTCCACATTAACCCTTCCCAACAGTCCACATTAGCCCTTCCCAACTATCGACAATAACCCTTACCAACTGTTCACCTTAACCCTCAGTAACTGTCCACATTAACCCTTCCCAACTGTCCACCTAAGCCCTTCCCAACTGTCCACATCAACCCTTCCCAACTGTCCACATTAACCCTGACCATCTGTCCACATTAACCCTTCCTCACGGTTCACATTAATACTTTCCAACTGTCCACATTAACCCTCACCAAATGTCCACATTAGCCCTCACCAACTGTCCACATTAACAATCACCAACGGTCCACATTAACCCTTACCAAACTGTCCACATTAACCCTTCCCAACTGTCCACATTAACCCTCACCAACTGTCCACATTAACCATCAACAACTGCCCACGTTAACCCTCACCAACTGTCCATATTAATCCACACCAACTTTCCACATTAACGCTCACCAACTGTCCACATTAACCCTTCCAAACTGTCCACATTAACTCTCACCAATTGTCCAACTTAACCCTTCCCAACTGTCGACATTAAACCTTACCAACTGTCCACCTTAACCCTCACCAACTGTCCACATTAACCCTTCGCAACTGTCCACATTAGCCCTTCCCAACTGTACACATCAACCCTTCCCAACTGTCCACATTAACCCTGACCATCTGTCCACATTAACCCTTCCTAACTGTACACATTAATACTTACCAACTGTCCACATTAGCCCTCATCAACTGTCCACATTAACCCTCACCAACTGCCCACATTAAACCTCACCAACTGTCCAAATTAACGCTCACCAACTTTCCACATTAACCCTTCCAAACTCTCCACATTAACCCTCACCATTTGTCCACCTTAACCCTCACCAACTGTCCACATTAACCCTTACCAACTGTCCACATTAGCCCTTCCTAACTATCGACATTAACCCTTACCAACTGTCCACCTTAACCATCAGCAACTGTCCACATTAAACCTTCCCAACTGTCCACATTAGCCCTTCCCAACTGTCCACATCAACATTTCCCAACTGTCCACATTAACCCTGACCATCTGTCCACATTAACCATTCCTCACGGTTCATATTAATACTTACCAACTGTCCACATTAACCCTCACCAACTGTCCACATTAGCCCTCACCAACTGTCCACATTAACAATCACCAACGGTCCACATTAACCATTACCAACATGTCCACAGAAACCCTCACCAACTGTCCACTTTAACCTTCACCAACTGTCCACAATAATCCTTTCCAACTGTCCACATTAACCCTGATCATCTGTCCACATGAACCCTTCGCAAATGTCCACATTAAACCTCTGCAACTGTCCACATTAACCCTTCCCAACTGTTCACCTTAACCCTCAGCAACTGTCCACATTAACCCTCACCAACTGTCCAAATTAACCCTCACCAACTGTCCACATTAACCCTCACCAACTGTCCGCATTAATCCACACCAACTGTCTACATTAACCCTTACCAACTGTCCACATTAACCCTCATCATCTGTCCACATTAACCCTCACCAACTGCCCACATTAACCCTCACCAACTGTCCAAATTAACGCACACCAACTTTCCACATTAACCCTTCCCAACTGTCCACATTAACCCTCACCAACTGTCCACATTAACCCTCACCAACTGTCCACATTAACCCTTCCCAACTGTCCACATTAACCCTTCCCAACTGTCCACATTAACCCTTCCCAACTGTCCACC